>NC_056434.1:62753659-63053659 GCF_018296145.1 Oncorhynchus tshawytscha
TAGACGTGTGTTGGATGTTGACATGATAGTGCCTTTTCCCTTCTAATACTATTTGACATAATTTCAAATAATTTAGCTGGGCTTGTTTGTAATGGGAACAATAGTGCAAATAGTATTTGAACCCAGGTCTGCTGTACACAGAGTAACACAGGGAGCAGAGGGGTAGAGAGAAAAGAACTAAGAAAGAGATACAGTATATCACAAAAGTGAGTACACCCCTCACATTTTTGTAAATATTTGAGTATATCTTTTCATGTGACAACACTGAAGAAATGACACTTTGCTACAATGTAAAGTAGTGAGTGTACAGCTTGTATAACAAGCTTTGCTGTCCCCTCAAAATAACTCAACACACAGCCATTCATGTCTAAACCGCAGGCAACAAAAGTGAGTACACCCCAAAGTGAAAATGTCCAAATTGGGCCCAAAGTGTCAATATTTTGTGTGGCCACCATCATTTTCCAGCACTGCCTTAACCCTCTTGGTTGTGATTAAAATGATCTGACAATCCTTGTCAGTTTTGACAGGGCTGAGTAAGAGGCTTACATAAAAAAAGCATTTAACTGCTACACTATAGCCTAGCTATTGTTTGACAGTGTGCAGTTATATGAACATATGATGTGGCTTATAGACAGGCCAATCTAAGAGAAGAGGAGGCAGAGGAGGTGGTGAATGCATGTGTAGATACTGCAGATACTCCAGTCCTTCCTGATGCCTCCCACTAAGCATTTGCCTCCCACTAAGCATCTTTTTTTTAATGCAGTCCGGACCGGTCTTGATTTCATTTGGTCCGCACCAGCCTTTATTTGGCCCTAACATAGACGTCTTTAATTGGTTCAGATTTGGTCCGGTTTGCACTGACCAAAGGTGTACTTGTTTGGAGGTGGAGCTCATTAAAATAATACCCAGCATGCTTTGCACGTGTTTGCTTTTACATGTACATTTTGGTCATTCAGAGCGAATTACAGTCACTGCATTCAACTAGGGTAGATAAACAACAACATATCACAGTCATAGCAACAACCAAAAACATAAGTGCATTTGACAGATGGGAGCAATAATAAATATTATATTGCAATCTTCAGTTCAGTAATGGGAAAACAAGGCTTTCTGAAACATTTGGGTCTTTCACCAAATTTTGCCGAAAAACAGTTAATTACTAGAAGCTTTTAACACAATGCACATTAGTGACATCTGCTTGTGTACAAAAAGGCTCATTTTTCTTACACTTTTTAGTTAACTGTCCCTTTTAATTGCAAGCACATCTGAGCCGTAGAGATGTTATAAAATAGCCTGGTGTGGACCAAATAAAATCAAGGCTTTTGGGCACTATAGATGCCTATACAGCTCTACTCTAAGCATATCTGCAACTAATTTCCCTTGTTAACACCTGTTACCAATCTTTCACAGATTGACAAAATTCAGCACAGGCCAGGGGGGGCAGATGACTCTTCCAAAAAACTCACGGGGACGGAGAGGCCATCCTGACGGAGGTGGGGGGGGCAAGACTCTACATTTTCAGTAAGACACTGCACCTGGAGAGCTACAACACCACCCTTTAATGTGATGCATATGTACACGTGCAAGGTAAACCTAGACTAAAGGTTTGCCAACTCCATTCCTGGAGAGCTACTGGGTGTGCAGGCTTTTGTCTAGCCCATAACATGTCTTGTGTTATTATAGGGCTGGAAAAAATGTTAGAGGAAGATTGGACCAAAATCCTACACACCTTGTGTTTCTTTTGTGGAGTCAATGCATCGTCTGTCTTTCGGTCATGTCCCTTTGCAGGCCGCCATGATACCGGACTGCAGCCAGCTACTGCGGGCACTGCTGGTTAGGGACTTTTTGGTTTAAATTATACATGTAGTAAGTTGTTTCTGCATTTTTCAACAAGAAAATTTAAGAGTTTATTTTTTAAATGCTATTGAGTACCACAGTATGAGTCATAATACCTATAATACCTAGCAATAAAAAATGAAAATGGTTCCAATAATATTTCGACCATTCAATTACACTACAGTACAGAACTACAGTACCAGTCAAAAGTTTGGATACACCTACTCATTCAAGGGTTTTTCTTTATTTTTATGATTTTCTATATTGTAGAATAATAGTGAAGACATCAACACTATGAAATAACACAAATGGAGTCATGTAGTAACCAAAAAAGTGTTAAGGAAATCAAAATATATTTTATATTTAAGATTCTTCAAAGTAGCCGCCCTTTTCCTGGATGACAGCTTTACACATTCTTGGCATTCTCTCAACCTGCTTCATGAGGTAGTCACCTGGAATGCATTTCAATTAACAGGTATGCCTTGTTAAAAGTTAATTTGTGACATTTCTTTCCTTCTTAATGCCTTTGAGCCAATCAGTGGTGTGTGACAAGGTCAGGGTGGTATAAAGAAGATACAGGGCTATGGTAAAAGACCAAGTACATATTATGGCAAGAACAGCAAAAAAAAAATACATCAAGCGCTATTCTTCAATAACACAAACCCCAAAGTAAATCAGGGGGAGAAAGACTAATCATTGATGTTATGCTGGGAGGTAGATGGTAGATGTTCATTCTCCCTCAGCTTTTCTCCACAAAACAAAGCAACAGGATGTAATTTATAACCCCCCGCCCTAGCCTGGAGTTGACCAATCAGAAGTCCTTGCAGTACAACTGAGCCAATGGCCAAATAACAAGTATCCTGCTCCAGACTCAAAGTATAGAACATAGCAAATGTAGCACACGTAGCTCTGAGTTCAGGACTGACATTCCACAGATTCTAAACAGCTGTTGAACTGAAAGCCAACTTGTAACGGTTTTCTGTATGTGAAAGAGAGTCAGACCAAAATGCGGCGTGGCTATTGCGATCCATGTTTAATCAAACAAAGTAAACACGAATCAAAATACAAAAACAATAAACGTAACACGAAAACCGAAACAGCCTAATACTGGTGCAAAGTAACACAGAGAGAACAAGGACAATCCCCCACAAAACCCAACACCAAACAGGCTACCTAAATATGGTTCCCAATCAGAGACAATGACGAACACCTGCCTCTGATTGAGAACCATATCAGGCCAAACATAGAACTAGACAAACTAGACAAACTAGACAAACTAGACATGTAACATAGAATGCCCACTCATCTCACACCCTGACCAACCAAAACATAGAAACATACAAAGCAAACTATGGTCAGGGTGTGACAACTCCTATTTACATTGATAATTCCCTATTGACCATTAGTACTATATTTAGTTTTTAGTACTCTCGTCCTCTCATACTCTGCATTGTGTATTTTTCTTTAAAATATGATTATACTATGATACAACTGGTTCTCATGAGGACTGCCACAGGAAAGGAAGACCCAGAGTTACCTTTGCTGCAGAGGATACGCTCATTAGTAACTCGCCTCAGAAATTGCAGACCAAATAAATGCTTCACAGAGTTCAAGTAACAGACACATCTCAACATCAACTGTTCAGAGGAGACTGCATGAAGCATCAAGCCTTTGTGGTCGAATTTCTGCAAAGAAACCAGTATTAAAGGACACCAATAAGAAAAGACACTTGCTTGTGCCAAGAAACACGAGCAATGGACATTAGACCGGTAGAAATCTGTCCTTTGGTCTGATGAGTCAAACTTTAGATTTTTGGTACCAACTGCTGTGTCTTTATGAGACGCAGAGTAGGTGAACGGATGATCTTTGCATGTGTGGTTCCCATCTTGAAGCATGGAGGAGGTGTGATGGTGTGGGGGTGTTTTGCTGGTGGCACTGTATGTGATTTATTTAGAATTCAAGGCACACTTAACCAGCATCACTACTAGAGGTCGAACGATTAATCGGCATGGCCGATTAATTAGGGCCGATTTCAAGTTTTCATAACAATTGGTAATCAGCATTTTTTGGAAGCCGATTATGGCCGATTACATTGCTGGCTGATGACCTGTTACGCGAGTGCAGCAAGGAGCCAAGATAAGTTGCTAGCTAGCATTAAACTTCTCATAAAAAACAATCTTAATATAATCACTAGTTAACTACACATGGTTGATGATATTACTAGTTTAACGGGTGATGATGTAACAAACGCATTTGTGAAAAAAGCACTATCGTTGCACCAATGTACTTAACCATAAACATCAATGCCTTAAAATCAATAAACAAGTATATATTTTTAAACCTGCATATTTAGTTAAAATAAATTAATTTTAGCAGAAAATATTAACTTGGGAAATTGTGTCACTTCCCTTGCGTTCTGTGCACGCAGAGTCAGGGTATATGCAGCAGTTTGGGCAGCCTGGTTCGTTGCTGTGTGAAGACCATTTCGTCCTAACAAAGGACGTAATTAATTTGGCTGAATTTGACATAATTATGACATAACATTGAAGGTTGTGCAATGTAACAGCAATATTTAGACTTATGGATGCCACTCGTTCCATACAATACAGAGCGGTTCCGTATTTCACTGAAAGAATAAACGTTGTTTTCGAAATGATAGTTTCTGGATTCGACCATATTATTGACCTAAGGCTCGTATTTCTGTGTGTTTATTTTATTATAATTAACTCTATGATTTGATATTTGACAGAGCAGTCTGACTGAGCGGTGACAGGCAGCAGCAGGCTTTTAAGCATTCATTCAAGCAGTTTCCTGCACAGAGCTGTTTATGACTTCAAGCCTATCAATTCCCGAGATTAGGCTGGCAATACTATAGTGCCTATAAGAACATCCAATAGTCAAAGGTATATGAAATGCAAATGATAGAGAGAAATAGTCATTTAATAACTACAACCTAAAATGTCTTAATAACTGGGAATATTGAAGACTCATGTTAAAAGGAACCATCAGCTTTCATATGTTCTCATGTTCTGAGCAAGGAACTTAAACATGAGCTTTTTTACATGCCACATATTTCACTTTTACTTTCTTCTCCAACAGTATGTGTTTTTGCATTATTTAAACCAAATTTAACATATGTCATTATTTATGTATTATATTAAGTTCAAATAAGTGTCCATTCAGTATTGTTGTAATTGTCATTGTTACAAATATATATACACTGCTCAAAAAAATAAAGGGAACACTTAAACAACACAATGTAATTCCAAGTCAATCACACTTCTGTGAAATCAAACTGTCCACTTAGGAAGCAACACCGATTGACAATAAATGTCATATGCTGTTGTGCAAATGGAATAGACAACAGGTGGAAATTATAGGCAATTAGCAAGACACCCACAATAAAGAAGTGGTTCTGCAGGTGGTGACCAGACCACTGCTCAGTTCCTATGCTTCCTGGCTGATGTTTTGGTCACTTTTGAATGCTGGCGGTGCTTTCACTCTAGTGGTAGCATGAGACGGAGTCTACAACCCACAAGTGGCTCAGGTAGTGCAGCTCATCCAGGATGGTACATCAATGCGAGCTGTGGCAAGAAGGTTTGCTGTGTCTGTCAACGTAGTGTCCAGAGCATGGAGGCGCTACCAGGAGACAGGCCAGTACATCAGGAGACGTGGAGGCCGTAGGAGGGCAACAACCCAGCAGCAGGACCGCTACCTCCGCCTTTGTACAAGGAGGAGCAGGAGGAGCACTGCAAAATGACCTCCAGCAGGCCACAAATGTGCATGTGTCTGCTCAAACGGTCAGAAACAGACTCCATGAGGGTGGTATGAGGGCCCGACGTCCAAAGATGGGTGTTGTGCTTACAGCCCAACACTGTGCTGGACGTTTTTTGGCATTTGCCAGAGAACACCAAGATTGGCAAATTCGCCACTGGTGCCCTGTGCTCTTCACAGATGAAAGCAGGTTCACACTGAGCACATGTGACAGACGTGACAGTCTGGAGAAGCCGTGGAGAACGTTCTGCTGCCTGCAACATCCTCCAGCATGACCGGTTTGGCGGTGGGTCAGTTATGGTGTGGGGTGGCATTTCTTTGGGGGGGCCGCACAGCCCTCCATGTGCTCGCCAGATGTAGCATGACTGTCATTATGTACCGAGATGAGATCCCCAGACCCCTTGTGAGACCTTATGCTGGTGTGGGTGGCCCTGGGTTCCTCCTAATGCAAGACAATGCTAGACCTCATGTGGCTGGAGTGTGTCAGCAGTTCCTGGAAGAGGAAGGCATTGATGCTATGGACTGGCCCGCCCGTTCCCCAGACCTGAATCCAATTGAGCACATCTGGGACATCATGTTTCGCTCCATCCACCAACGCCACGTTGCGCCACAGACTGTCCAGGAGTTGGCGGATGCTTTAGTCCAGGTCTGGGAGGAGATCAGGAGACCATCCGCCACCTCATCAGGAGCATGCCCAGGTGTTGTAGGGGGCATGCTGAGCCTCATTTTGACTTGTTTTAAGGACATTATATCAAAGTTGGATCAGCCTGTAGTGTGGTTTTCCACTTTAATTTATCAACCCAGACCTCCATGGGTTGATAAATTTGATTTCCATTGATCATTTTTGTGTGATTTTGTTGTCAGCACATTCAACTATGTAAAGAAAAAAGTATTTAATAAGAATATTTCATTCAGATCTAGGATGTGTTATTTTAGTGTTCCCTTTATTTTTTTTGCAGTGTCTATAATATATCGGCTTTTTTTTGGTCCTTCAATAATCGCTATCGACGTTAAAAAATCTTAATCAGTCGACAATCCCATTCTGGTTTGCGCTTTGTGGGACTATTATTTGTTTTTCAAAAGGACAGGTATGACGCTACAAGCCTGCATTTTCCCTGCAGATCCTCTCAAGTTAAGTCAGGTTGGATGGGGAGCGTCGCTGCACAGCTATTTTTAGGTCTCTCCAGATATGTTTAAGTCCGTGCTCTGGCTGGGCTAACGAAGGACATTCAGAGACTTGAGCCACTCCTGCGTTGTCTTGGCTGTGTGCTTAGGGTCGTTGTCTGTTGGAAGGTGAATCTTCGCCCCCAGTCTGAGGTCCTGAGCGCTCTGAAGCAGGTTTTCATCAAGGATCTCTCTGTACTTTGCTCGGTTCATCTTTCCCTCAATCTAGGCCAGTCTCCCAGTCGCTGTCACTGAAAAACATCCCCACACCATCATGCTGCCACCCCCATGATTTACCATACAGATGGTGTCAGGTTTTCTCCAGCCGTGACATTTGGGACTCAGGCCAAAGTGTTCAATCTTGGTTTCATCAGACCATAGAATCTTGTTTCTCAAGGTCTGAGAGTCCTTGAAGTGCCTATCGACAAACTCCAAGCAGGCTGTCATGTGTCTTTTACTGAGCAGTGTCTTCCAATCCTGTCTCAAAGCTCTTCGACCTCATGGCTTGGTTTTTGCTCTGACAAGCTTTGTCAACTGTGGGATTGGGTAAACTGTGTGCCTTCCAAATCATGCCCAATCAATTGAATTTACCACAGGTTGACTCAAATCAAGTTGCATAACATCTCAAGGATGATCAATGGAAACAGGATGCCCCCGAGCTCAATTTCGAGTCTTGTAGAAAAGGATTTGGGTTGGCGCCCCCCCCTTGGGTTGTGCCGTGGCGGAGATCTTTGTGGGCTATACTCGGCCTTGTCTCAGGATGGTAAGTTGGTGGTTGAAGATATCCCTCTAGTGGTGTGGGGGCTGTGCTTTGGCAAAGTGGGTGGGGTTATATCCTTCCTGTTTGGCCCTGTCCGGGGGTGTCCGCAGATGGGGCCACAGTGTCTCCTGACCCCTTCTGTCTCAGCCTCCAGTATTTATGCTGCAGGAGTTTGTGTCGGGGGGCTAGGGTCAGTTTGTTATATCTGGAGTACTTCTCCTGTCCTATTCGGTGTCCTGTGTGAATTTAAGTGTGCTCTCTCTAATTCTCTCTCTCTCTTTCTCTCTCTCGGAGGACCTGAGCCCTAGGACCATGCCTCAGGACTACCTGACATGATGACTCCTTGCTGTCCCCAGTCCACCTGGCCGTGCTGCTGCTCCAGTTTCAACTGTTCTGCCTTATTGTTATTGGACCATGCTGGTCATTTATGAACATTTGAAGATCTTGGCCATGTTCTGTTATAATCTCCACCCGGCACAGCCAGAAGAGGACTGGCCACCCCACATAGCCTGGTTCCTCTCTAGGTTTCTTCCTAGGTTTTTGCCTTTCTAGGGAGTTTTTCCTAGCCACCGTGCTTCTACACCTGCATTGCTTGCTGTTTGGGGTTTTAGGCTGGGTTTCTGTACAGCACTTTGAGATCAGCTGATGTACGAAGGGCTATATAAATACATTTGAATTTGATTTGAATACTTATGTAAATAAGGTATTTCTGTTTGTTTTTAATAAGTGTGTAAAACATTTTTTTTTAAACTGTTTTCACTTTGTCATTATGGGGTATTGTGTGTAGATTAATGAGGGAAAAAAATATTTTAATCAATTTTAGAAGAATGCTGTAACATAACAAAATGTGGAAAAAGTCAAGGGTTCTGAAAACTTTCTTAATGCTCTGTCTCCATCGCCTCCTCACCATGATGTAGGATGACTCTAACCACTTTTAACATCACTTCTGGTAAGCGGTGTAGTTAGATGGCCCCCGTCTCGGCTTTATCGGTGATGACCATAAAGGACGCTCCTGTGCTTCTGTGGTATGGCTTTATGTAGCACGGTGATGTATAACTCCTTGCAGGTGTTGCATGGCTTTTTCAGGGTAAATTCCTTTGGAGAACAGAGTGTTTTCTGCAACCCCCACACCTCCAGCAGCAACATTGAAAAGTGAAAGACTAAAGTTACATACATGGGATGCTTTAGTGAATTTCAGAATGTCTGGAATAGAAAAGGCAGAAATAAAACAATTCAATAAACATTCGCAGCCAGTCATCCAAAACATAGCCCTATGCAGTCGTTAAATTCCTATAGAAGGTGGCAAAGGCTGAGCAGGGAAGTCTGGGGTAGCTCACCCATGTGGACCCCACTAGTTTTCATTGGAGTCTGAGGTGAGTCCAAAACCCTGCTTGGAAGCTCTGGTTGAGGTGGGGTTTGGGTTCGGAACCCAAGGCCAGTCGGCTGATGCGGAGGTTGGTTCGGAAACTTGCTGGGAAGTGATGGCAGACATGGGGTCTGACTTTGGACTCCAATGGTCTGCGAGGGCTGAGGAGGTTTTGGAGCCAGGCGTGGCGCAAGAGAAGGTGGGGTTTGAGTTTGAACCTCACTATTCTGTGGACGAGGTGGTGGTTTTGGGCCGGGTGTTCGTTGTGAAGTTGACTGATCCTGTGATGCATCCGGATGTTGAACCTCCGACTTCTGACTCCTCATCTTGAACCGGCAACTCCTCCTGATCCGGACCTGGATCTTGAACCTGTGACTCCCCCTCTGACTACTCACTGGCAGAGCAGAATGACAACATGTGGTGCTCTGCCTGCTCCTGTAAACTCCTCCTCCCACTGTTGAAGAGGGCCATGATCTCTATGGTAGGGGTTAGGCTCAACCCTTTGTTGTTGCTCTCGGTCAGGTTGGTTATTTTCTAAGAAGGCTGCTATCATCTGAGCCTCCTCCACATCCCTTTCAGTTTGCCATAGATACCACTGTTTTTCAAGCCGTTTGAAGCATGTGAAACCATGGCCATAGTTTTGGGTGTCCAAGCACCTACACTGACTGTCCTCTATGATTTGGTGTTTGATTAACCTCCTGTAGTTTACGGAACTTCATATGCTACATGAGAGCAGCAGCTTGTGAGTCACTCAGGGCCTCTAATAGGACTCCATCCACTTCCATGGCTCTGAGATGACCAGTATGACGAGCGGCCCTCTGTTCTCATTAAATTAGATTATTTTGTGGATCTGAGAGATTTAACAGAACATCGCTCTGATCCCACAGCGTGCCTCCTCCGTGAGGTGTCTTCCAGAGACTGGTGAAATGGCAGGCCTTATTGTGTTGGGGCCTACATAGGCTCTGAGGAGGAGAGTTTGGATGGAGAGTGTTGAGGCAGGTAGGCTGCCACAGATAGCTGCTGTGGTTGTGTGAATAATCTCTTCTGTGGGGGTAAACCTCATTGTCTCTCAAATGGGTTGGGGGATGTTTCACCCTTCCGGCTCTTCCCACCCAAAACAGGCTCCTCTTTAGGCCTAGCTCCTGCTGGATGTGTGCTTGGCTGTGAGACAGTGAAGTTTCCACTTGCTTGCATCTCACGTGCCAGGCCCAGCTATGGCAGAGTCAGGCTGAGGATTGCAATTGAGGGTGGAGTAGTTGAAGTCCTCATCCATGGGAACCACCTGTATCCTACTCCATATCTGGCCTATTTTGAATGCACTGGGTGAGGTAGGAGCTGATACAGGTGCAGGTGCCGCGGTTAGAGGACAGGGAGAGAGACTTGAGTTTGCGTTTTAGATCATCTATGCTGTTTGTTTTCTTCTTTCAATCATAATTCCATTCAATTCCCTTATTGACTTGTATGTGTGTTGTTGGATACTGTGACGCTATATTTGACAGTCTTTCAGTATTGACACCGACGTTAAAATAAGATAACGATAACCTACTCTTAGCCTAGCTAGCTCCAGTTCGAAATATTTTGATAAAACTACACGCAATAACTTTTAATATCCGATTTCTAACATTAAACTTTCTAGCGCAGGGGTTCCGCTCGACATATTTATTTATAAATATACATATGCTGTCCCTGTACAGGGATCAACATCAGCGGAAATTTCAGAGTGACAACTAATAGTACTCGATACAACTCAAACTTTCATTAAAACACACATGCAGGGTACTCAATTAAAGCTACACTCGTTGTGAATCTAGCCAACATGTCAGATTTTTAAAATGCTTTTCGGCGAAAGCATGAGAAGCTATTATCTGATAGCATGCAACCCCCCGAAATACCTAAAGGGGACCTAAACAAAATAATTAGCGTAGCCGGCGCTACACAAAACCCAGAAATAAAATATAAAACATTCATTACCTTTGACTAGCTTCTTTGTTGGCACTCCTATATATCCCCTAAACATCACAATTGGGTCTTTTTTTTTCGATTAAATCCGTCCATGTATACCCAAAATGTCCATTTATGAAGCCCATCTGATCCAGGAAAAAACTGCTTTCCAAAACGCAACGTCATTTTTTTTAAAATAAAAAAAAGTTGCCTGTAAACTTTGACAAAACACTTCAAACTACTTTTGTAATCCAACTTTAGGTATTAGTAAACGTTAATAATCGATCAAATTGATCACGGGGAGATCTGTATTCAATAGCAGCAAGTCTTGAAATCATGGTCCATATTCTCTCTTTCATAAACTTCCCCCGGTGTACTCGATGACAGGAAGTGCCTATTTCTCATTTCACCAAGGATTAACTTCAACCCAATTGCCAAGACTGGCGACATCGTGTGGAAGCTGTAGGAACTGTAAACTGGGCCCTATCTATTTTCCCTTGCCATAGACAATACAGAGACTGGCGGAGGGATATTTTTGTTTTGTTTTTTGTGAACAGTTTTCCTTGGGATTTTGCCTGCTACACACGTTCTGTTATAGTCACAGACATGATTTAACCAGTTTTAGAAACGTCAGTGTGTTTTCTATCCACACATACTAATCATATGCATATACTATATTCCTGGCATGAGTAGCAGGACGTTGAAATTTTGCGCAAATTTTAACAAAAAGCTGAAAAAATTCACAGCCTCTTTAAGATTAACAAGTCCAATACAGCAAATGAAAGATAAACATCTTGTTAATCTACCCATCGTGTCCAATTTCAAAAATGGTTTACAGAGAAAGCACTACATATGATTATGTTAGTTCATAGTCAAGTCAAAAATACACACAGCCATTTTTCCAGCCAAAGATAGGAGTCACAAAAAGCAGAAATATAGATAAAATTAATCACTACCCTTTGATGATCTTCATCAGATGACACTCATAGGACATCATGTTACACAATACATGTATGTTTTGTTCGATAATGTGCATATTTATATCCAAAAATCTCAGTTTACATTGGCACCTTATGTGCAGTAATGTTTTGATTCCAAAACATCCGGTGATTTTGCAGAAATACTCATAAACATTGATAGAAGATACAAGTGTTATTCACATAATTAAAGATAGACTTCTCCTTAATGCAACCGCTGTGTCAGATTTCTTTAAAACTTTACGGAAAAAGCATAATCTGAGAACGGCGCTCAGAACCAAAAACAGCCAGAGGAATATCCGCCATTTTGGAGTTAACAATCTTCTTCATCAGAAGGTACTCCCAGGAATCCCAGGTTGACAATAAATGACTGATTTGGTCCATAAAGTCCATAATTTATGTCCAAACAGCCACTTGTTGTTAGCATGTTCAGCCCAGTAATCCATCTTCATGAGGCTCAGGCACTTTATCCAGACAAAAACTTGAAAAGTTACATTACAGTCCTTTAGAAACATGTCAAACGATGTATGGAATCAATCTTTAGAATGTTTTTAAGATAAAACATCAATAATGTTCCAACTGGAGAATTCCTTTGTCTTCAGAAAAGCACTGGAACGAGAGGTAACTCTGTCGGGAGCGCGCGTCACGAGAACAAGGCTCTCTGCCAGACCACTGACTCAGAGGTCTCATGAGCCCCTCCTTTATAGTAGAATCTCATTCAAGTTTCTAAAGACGGTTGACATCTAGTGGAAGCCGTAGGAAGTGCAACTTTATCCATATCTCAATGTGTATTCGGTAGGCCAAGCTTTGAAAAACTACAAACCTCAGATGTCCCACTTTCTGGTTGGATTTTCTCAGGTTTTCACCTGCCATATGAGTTCTGTTACACTCAGACATCATTCAAACAGTTTTAGAAACTTCAGTGTTTTTTCTATCCAATACAAATAATAATATGCATATATTATCATCTGGGACAGAGTAGGAGACAGTTCACTCTGGTCACACTATTCATCCAAAAGTGAAAATGCTGCCCCCTATCTCAAAGGTTAAACTAGATATTGTAACGTTAGAGAAGTTGTTAGAGCCGATTTGGACACATTTGCATAAAAGACTGAACATACGGAGCTCCATGTATATTTGTGTAAATATATTAAATATCAACGTACATGATGAAATATTAGGTACGTACCTTTATGATTTATATTTACCTGATTGAGATATATTCATTTGTTGTTAGTGTAACTCAGTTTTTGCCCCCCCCCATCCCCTCTTGCCTATTCATTCTATTGTGGTAAGTGTGTTAGGATAAAGGCAGGAAGTTGGGCCTAAGGTGGAGGGAGATGTATAGTTTTTTGACCATACAGACATACAGACAGGTCATAATATGTATTTTCCATATCAAGTATTCTATGCTTTAAGTTGATTGGAGAATAATTTATGTTAGATATAAGAATAAACATTTTTGTTGCACCATATCCCTGGATGTCATTGAATGTTTGGCTGTTTGGAAACCTTGAGTGTGGACTGTATGCGTACCAAACAACCCCGCTACAGGCTTGGGCAGTGGCTATGGTAAAGACGAAAGGAAGCCACTACAGAAGTCTTCAATGACAATACTTACTATCAACTTTGTTAGCAATAGCAAATCAAGTGATGATGATCCTCTTGTCGTGACGTTGTATTAGTTAATGTGGCGACTGTTGTTCATCGAATGATTACAAGTTTCTAATTGCGTGATTATCTGAATCACACGTTCATTCATTTCTACCAAGGAACAGACAGTCATTGTTCTAACTCTTGACCACATTCACACATTATATTCAGTACTGGGATCAAGAAAGAAAACTCATACATATACAGAATAGTATTCTGATTAGTACATATACAGTAACATAATAGTATTCTGATTAGTCAGTCCTGATTGAAATGTATACATAATTAGTCATCATTGATAAAAAATTCCCTTATTAACAGCTATTGATTAGAACTTAGTATAACGGGACAACACACTATGGCACGTGTTACCCAAAATAGGGGATTTCAAAGAGAGAGAGAGAAAGTACACGAGAGAAATATAAATTTGGGTGAATTTGTCAGCTATGCTTATTCTGACCCTAGCCTTGCCCCAAACTGCCACTCTTATGGGTCAGAATATAATGATGTAATTATGTGGGGATGATCTCCGACGATTCTCTGCGTGGACCGTTCAGGGGAATGTTCAGGCTGCTCGATGACGCACCTCTCCGGCGCACCTTACGGATTGTCCTCCCGATGTCAGTGTCTTTTTGTCTTAGGAGTCTGTTCCCTCACCCTTGCTATGGAAGGGGTCTTCTGAGGACAGACAGCTCTGTAGCTCAAAGCTCACAGCATAGGAATGAAACCTTTTAGATACCACTATTCGCTGGGATTGGATGCTAAGGGGGTCCAGCTTGAATTCACCCGCTTAGACACAGCTACTCATCCGTAGCTTGGGTAGAAAAGGATTTCTTTGTCTTCAAACTTGTTGCGTTCTTGGTTAGTTTACTTTTTAGACCTTGGCTGCAGCTTGGGTCACGTAGTCTTGTCTGTAAATTCTATACTCAGAGGTTTTATACCCTTGGGTCAGAAGTGGGCGTAACCACCTTCAGGGCAGTTCTCTGGACGTACCAAGTTAATGAGGCAATTTCTAGATTTTACTCAAACCCAATTTTAGACAACTTACTTAACATTTCATCTTTACCAAAATATTCCCTTTGATTTGGAAATTTTCCACACAACGTACCATGTATAAACATCAAACATATACTAGGAAAACTCTTCACGTTACAATGTTTTCGTAATAACATCATCTATTAACCTCTAGTGTCGAGCAATCCCGTATCCGGGAGCGTAATTATAGCCTCAAGCTCATTACCATATCGCAACGTTAACTATTCATGAAAATCGCAAATGAAATGAAAGAAATATATTCACTCACAAGCTTAGCCTTTTGTTAACAACACTGTCATCTGAGATTTTCAAAATAGGCTTTTCAACCATAGCTACACAAGCATTTGTGTAAGAGTATTCATAGCTTGCATAGCATTAAGCCTAGCATTCAGCAGGCAACATTTTCACAAAAACAAGAAAAGCATTCAAATAAAATCATTTACCTTTGAAGAACTTCGGATGTTTTCAATGAGGAGACTCTCAGTTAGAAATGCAAATTTTTTTCCAAAAAGATTATTTGTGTAGGAGAAATCGCTCCGTTTTGTTCATCACGTTTGGCTAAGAAAAAAATCTGAAAATGCAGTCTCTACAACGCCGAACTTTTTACCAAATTAACTCCATAATATCGACAGAAACATGGCAAACGTTGTTTAGAATCAATCCTCAAGGTGTTTTTCACATATCTATTCGATGACAAATCATTCGTGGCAGCTGTGTTTCTCCTCGAAGCAAACTAAAAATACACGCAGCTGGAGATTACGCAATAATTGCAACGGAGGACACCAAGCGGCCACCTGGTAGATGTAGTCTCTTAAGGTCAATCTTCCAATGATTTGCCTACAAATACGTCACAATGCTGTCGACACCTTGGGGAAACGACAGAAAGTCTAAGCTCATTCGTGATCCATACACAGCCATATAAGGAGACATTGGAACACAGCGCATTCAAAATCTGGGGCACTTCCTGTATGAAATGTCATCTTGGTTTCGCCTATAGCATTAGTTCTGTGGCACTCACAGACAATATCTTTGCAGTTTTGGAAACGTCAGAGTGTTTTCTTTCCAAGCTGTCAATTATATGCATAGTCGAGCATCTTTTCGTGACAGAATATCTTGTTTAAAACGGAAAAAAAAATGTATCCATAAATTAAAAGAGCGCCCCCTATATCCAAGAAGCGCGCCCCCTATATCCTTTAATAACAATACAAAAATGACATCTGTAGGGTTGTGGTCTCCTGTAACCTGACCTGATCAGGACAGTCATGACATTCTCCTCCTGCTTGTGACCAGCTGCTGTTGCAGTAGGAGAGATGGGAGAAAACCATAGCATGAAAGAACATTCTGGAAGCCTCGATGGAGAAAGAGTTTCTGACCGGAAATTGGCTATAGGCTGTATTTAAAACTCAGATGTTTTAGTGAATCATTCACTGATATCAAAGGGAGACTCGCAAATGTCAAGTATCTAAAGACCCCACTTATTGTGTACAGCTCTGGTAAAGCCTAAATAGGACAATGAAGTGTTTAAAACATAAATTTTTAGATTCTTTAGCTGTGTTTTTACAATGAGTAGGTTACTGAGGTGAGTAATAGGTGAGTTTGAGGTCAAACGTTGGAAAATGAACCTGTATAAAATCCTGCCTGTAACCAAATTTCTGCCTGGCAGATCTTAATGTCACTTTAGCTTACGCCAAGCCCCATTCGTCTCCTATGTAAACTACACCCAGTAGAGCATTGTATATGATGCAGAAGGAAAAGGCCTATGTTGTTAAATCAAATCTTATCAACACGTTAAAATACTGTTCCATTCCTAATGAGCCATCTTTGTTTACAGCAATCAGAGACTTGGGCTAATGACAAAAGATGTTGCGGTTAAGATGCTGAGATTTCTGTTTACAATAGACTATTTGGGTCCGGGTGGAAAGCATAGAAAAGTCAGAGTGAATAAGAATCACATTTGTCTTCTTTTTCTCAGAGATCCATAGGCCATAAACAATGGTTGAATAATACCTTAATGTTGCCAACAAGAATATTAGATGGGGCAAATCTCAAGAATGTATGTGTTTAACAAGATTCAGCATTATTCATGACACCTTTCAGAAGACTTAAGTGAAATCCCATCACATAATGCTCCGTATATACACACACGAGGTACTGGTACCCTGTGTATATAGCCAAGTTATCGTTACTCATTGTGAATTTATTATTAGGTGTTTACCCTTTCTGTTATTTCTCTATTTCCTTTCTATCTGCATTGTTGAGAAGGCCCCGTAAGTAAGTATTTTACATTTAGTCTACACCTGTTGTTTACGAAGAATGTGCCGAATGAAATTTGATTTGATATTACACATAACAACACCCTGAGCGCATCGGACACGAAACACAGCACAAATGTAACAACTGCACAACAAAAAATAGTTAAACAAGTTCCTTGAATGTTACTTTGCTGGTGCCTGTTCATTATAGTGTAGACACTTGTGGTTTAGCTGCACCAATCAAAGCAGTGAAGTGTGTAGTGAAGCACAACTTTAGTTGTCAAAACCGTTCACCCTGGTGCGACGGGGGAAGCAAAATGCAATCATATCATGCAATTATACTATTTATAAAATGATCGTGTGTATATTTACAATGTGTTCAGAAAGTATTCAGAACCCTTGACTTTCTCCACATTATGTTACATTACAGCTTTAATAATGAACAAAAATTGAAAACATTACAACCTTACATTGTTACATTACATTACATTGTTTTTTCCCCACATCAATCTACACACAATACCCTTTAAATGACAAAGCAAAAACAGTTTACGCATTTGTGCTAATTTATTAAAAATAAAAACTGATTTATTTATTTATTTATTTTATCATTTACATAAGTATTCAGACCCTTTACTCAATACTTTGTTGAAGCACCTTTGGCAGTGATTACAGCCTTGAGTCTTCTTGGGTATGACACTACAAGGTTGGCACACCTATATTTGGGAAGTTTCTCCCTTCTCAGCAGATCCTCTCAAGCTCTGTCAGGTTAGATGGGGAGCGTTGCTGCACAGCTATTTTCAGATCTCTCAAGAGATGTTGGATTGGGTTCAAGTCCAGTCTCTGGCTGGGCCACTCAAGGACATTCAGGACTTGTTCTGGTGACACTTCTACGTTGTCTTGGCGTTGTGCTTAGTGTTGTTGTCCTGTTGGAAGGGAAAAATTCATCCCATTCTGAGGTTCTGAGCAGGTTTTCATCAAGGATGTCTCTGTACTTTGCTCTGTTCATCTTTGCCTCAATCCTGATTAGTCACCCATTCCCTACCGCTGAAAAACATACCCACAGCATGATGCTGCCACCACCATGCTTCCCCATAGGGATGGTGTCAGGTTTCCTCCAGATGTGACGCTTGGCATTCAGGCCAAAGAGTTCAATCTGTGTTTTATCAGACCAGAGAATCTTGTTTCTAATGGTCTGAGAGCCTTTAGATGACTTTTGGCAAACTCGAAGCGGGCTGTCATGTGCCTTTTACTGTAGAGTGGCTTCTGTCTGGCCACTTTAAAACTTCTTTGGGATAGGGGGCGGTATTTTGACATCCAGATGAAAAACGTGCCCAAAGTAAACTGCCGGTTACTCAGGCCCAGAAGCTAGGATATACATATAATTGATAGAAAACACATATAAAGTTTGTTTCTACAACTGTTAAAATAATGTCTGTGAATTTAATAGAACTGACAGGCGAAACACCGAGGACAAACCCCCTGCTGGCACTTTTATAACAGGGCGAAATCGTGCCTGATTGCAGTTCCTAGGGCTTCCACTAGATGTCAGTCTTTAGAAAGAGTTTCAGGCTGGTTTTTGGAAAAATGAGGGAGAATAAGTAGTTTTTCTAAGGGCTCCCATTTTGGCTGTAGTGTTTCCATGCGCATGGCCGAGATACCGGAGATTTTTTTTAAAGGACGCGCTAAAGACAATAACGATTCTCTGTCTTAAATTTTGTTGTTTATTTGTGTATTAGGGTGTTTGGATAAGTTTATTGGTAATGTTTAGGATTCATTTTCTATGCATTTTGACCGATGGAAACCGAGTGGATTATTGACTGAAGCGCGCCAGCTAAACTGAGTTTTTATGGATATAAAGAAGAAATTTATCGAACAAAAGGACCATTTGGAATGTAACAGACCTTTTGGAGTGCCAACAGAAGAAGATCTTCAAAGGTAAGGCATATATTATATCGCTATTTCTGACTTTCGTGTCGCAACTCCCTGGTTGAAAACGATTTGTTATGCATTGGCATGCTGGACGCTGTTCTCAGATATTCGCATGGTTTGCTTTCGCCGTAAAGCCTTTTTGAAATCTAACACCTTGGCTGGATTAACAGCAAGTTAAGCGTTATTTTGATGTATTGCACTTGTGATTTTATGAAAGTTTAGTTCGGCACTCTGCCACTTCAGCGGATGTTGGCCAGGTGGGATGCCATCAGGTTCTTACCAAAGCCCTTCTCCCCCGATTGCTCAGTTTAACAAGGGCGGCCATCTCTAGGAAGAGTCTTGGTGGTTCCAAACATTTTCCATTATGGAATGATGGAGGCCACTGTGTTCTTGGGGACCTTCAATGCTGCAGAAATGTTTTGGTACCCTTCCCAGATCTGTGCCCCGACACACAATCCTGTCTCGGAGCTCGACAGACAAATCCTTCGAACTCATGGCTTCGTTTTTGCTCTGACATGCATTGTCAACTATGGGACCTTATTTAGACAGGTGTGTGTCTTTCCAAATCATGTCCAATCAATTGAATTTACGTCTCAAGGATAATCAATGGAAACAGGATGCACCTGAGCTCAATTTCCAGTCTCATAGCAAATGGTCTGAGTACTTATGTAAATAAGGTATCAGTTTTTTATTTTTAATACTTTTAAAATAATTTAAAATGTCTATTTATTTTTATCAATTTTAGAATAATGCTGTAATGTAAAAGTCAAGGGGTCTGAACACTTTCCGAAGGCACTGTATATAGGGCCCACAGAGATCCTATGAAATTACAGTTCTAATATGTAATTGAATGTGTCAATAAAGGGCTGCCTGAATGATCTCAATTAAAACCAAAGGGAATACATATCTATCACAGCCCAGAGTAATGTACGCTGTCATCCTTGGTGGATAAATTAGCAACACTCAAATAGTCTCCACACCATTTTTGTTGATCAATTCCCACCTCGTGTCCTGTAAGCCAGTAATTGCTCCAAATAATTGCTCCAAATGGAGATTTACCATAGGGATAAAATCTCCAGTGACTCATTAAAATACTTACATTGTACTGTATACAGTACTTTAATTTGCAATTTATACACTCTTAGAAAAAAAAAGGTTCCAAAAGGGATATTTGAGGAGGGATAGGGTTCTACCAATAATCGTTTTGATCTGAAGAACCCTTTTTGAAAGACAAAGGTTCTTTGTAAAGCAAAGGGTTCTACATAGAACATTTAACATCTATAACCTGTAATGTGATTCAGAAATGAGGAAAATAGATTTAATTACAGAACAATGGATTCACTTTTTCAATGCTAGTTAAGGATAATATAGTTATCACGTTTCACATTGGATTTATTAACTACAAAAAGGTAAGACTTGTTTTATTTTAATTCTGGTGCCATTCTGCACACACACACGCTTGTTGCCTAGCTAGCTCCGGTTTAGCTCTAGTCGACATTATGTGTAATGCAATGGAACTGAGTGTCATGATCAAGGGTTAGCTCTGGTCCAATGTTAGTTAAGACAACTCTCTGAAATTAAAAGAAATTCATAGTTCTTTCATGGGTGTAATTCTGTGGACCTAATTTAGATAATGCATGTCATAACAACAAGATTCCCAGTGCTCTCCTTACCTGCAAAAATGTAAAGTCCCCTGTCGCACTACACTTACCTGTTCAGTGCATGTACATAGCTTGCCCGCTCCATAGCAAGCTGATATATCCATTGGTGAAGTAATTTAATATCGAGCTTGTCACGAACCGGCTCAAAGCCCGTAACAAAAGGGAGACAACGTGGAGATAAGGCGTAACAAAAGATATACAATGGTGTGTGTAATCAGTAGTGTAAGTGAGTGTTTTGCATGCATGAATGTGATAATGCAGGGTGTTGAAAGATGTTGTCGCAAACAACCCAAAAACCACCAAGAAACACAACAAAATCCATAAAGGTGTCTGCATGGAGAGAGTCTCCTCCATAAATGTGGAAGTGGTGTATTTATCCTGGGAGACACCGGGCCCAGGTGTTTCCCATGTAGCTGACGACCCTCCCAACTCCGCCCACCAGCATCCTAATAAGGAAATAACAGAGAGAGAATACGGCAGACAGAGTGGGAGGGTCGTCACAAGCTAAATGTAAAAAAAATAATAATAGATTTCAGAGGTTTAAAAAGGAACAATACAAAAATTGTGGGTTCATACTGGTTCCGAATTTTTATTTTGCTGGTTGTAACAGTGGAACGGAACGAAAACAAATTATGGTTCTGTTCAGAACAAACAGCACCAAAAACGGTTCCCCTATGGGTACGAACCAAAGAACCACATATGGTTCTATTTAGCACCTTTTTTTTCTAAGAGTGTAGGGAAGTTCATCCCAAGGTCAACACTTTGACGAAATTGAGACGTACTGTATAACTGCACTAAAAATACCAGATAGCGTTTTTCCAGCTTTGTAAATGTTTTTTTTCTTCTCTCCCTCATCCTCTTTACTTTTGGGGCAGATACCACTTTGTGGTGTTCTTTGTTTTGGTGCTCTACTTCCAGATGGTCTGGCCAGACTACACTTGGAGGTCTTTGACTGTCATGCTCTGTCTCATCATACACTAAAGATCGGTGATGTCCCTCTATTATGACTCTGAAAATTGATGAATCAGAAAAAAGGAATACTTGAGTACAACGATTTGTGTTGAGGCACAGAATATAGTGATTGCTGTATCTATTGCCTCTGTACACGCAGAAACCTTGTCGAATGCCTTGTGGATGCAGGAAAAGCGAAGGAAGCTACTAGTCCAAGGCCACCTCAGACTTCATAGTGTCACATACCCATGACCTATATCCAAAGATCTTTTCCCTCTTTAAGAATGTGCTGAATAAAGTAATGAATTCCTTTCCTGATGTTGTGTTGCGTCTTGGAAAGACACACAGCTAGGGTCTCCCTTGTTTTCATTGTTTTTGGGTAGAACATGGTTATGTGTGGGGTTTTCAGAATAAAGACATTATTTTAACTTGGTAGTTATATTTATCTAATAATACAATTATGTTACAGATATGTAAAACACAAACTGTTTGCAGTAGCTGTGCATGGGTAAATACATATCAGTTTTTAATTTAATACATTTGTTAAAATGTCTAAAAATCTGTTTTTGCTTCGTAATTATGGGTATTGAGGGATGTTTATTTTTTTTGCTAAGTTTATATATATGTATGTGTGTGTTACATATATATATATGCAGGGATTTTCTATGTGTGTGTGTGTGTGTGTGTGTGTACACACACACACACACACACACACACACACATATATGCTGAGAGAGGCTGGACTGAGGGCTTGTAGGCCTGTTGTAAGGCAGGTCCTCACCAGACATCACCGGCAACAACGTCGCCTATGGGCACAAACCCACCGTCGCTGGACCAGACAGTACTGGCAAAAAGTGCTCTTCACTGACAAGTCGTGGTTTTGTCTCACTATGGGTGATTTTCGGATTTGCGTTTATCGTCGAACGAATGAGCGTTACACCGAGGCCTGTAGTCTGGAGCGGGATCAATTTGGAGGTGGAGGGTCCGTCATGGTCTGGGGCGGTGTGTCACAGCATCATCGGACTGAGCTTATTGTCATTGCAGGCATTCATTCCCTCATGTGGTACCCTTCCTGCAGGCTCATCCTGACATGACCCTCCAGCATGACAATGCCACCAGCCATACAACTAATTCTGTGCGTGATTTCCTGCAGGACAGGAATGTCAGTGTTCTGCAATGGCCAGTGAAGAGCTTCGATCTCAATGCCATTGAGCACGTCTGGGACCTGTTGGATCGGAGGGTGAGGGCATTCCCCCTAGAAATGTCCGGGAACTTGCAGGTGTCTTGGTGGAAGAGTGAGGTAACATCTCACAGCAAGAACTGGCAAATCTGGTGCAGTCCATGAGGCGGAGATGCACTGCAGTACTTAATGCAGCTGGTGGCCACACCAGATAATGACTGTTACTTTTGATTTTGACCCCCCTTTGTTCAGGGACACATTATTCTATTTCTGTTAGTCACATGTCTGTGGAACTTGTTCAGTTTATGTCTCAGTTGTTGAATCTTGTTATGTTCATACAAATATTTACACATGTTAAGTTTGCTGAAAATGAACGCAGTTGACAGTGAGAGGACGTTTCTGTTTTTTGTTTATTTCCTTAATCACTATAAAGGAGGAGATGTTGCTTACTTGTTGAGCAAAATCAAAGCTTTTAATGTATCCTGATGTCTTTGCTTGCTGGTTCAGTAGTACCCCCCCAGAGACAACTGCAGGTATTGACAGGTCTGTCCTGGGCTTAGTGCTTGAGATGTGGGGCAGCAATTTTCTCGACAGATTCCTGAAGGAAGACAGCCCGATTACATGTACCTCTGGAAAATACAGAAATAATATGAGACCAATAAAAGTAGTGGCAATCATGTTGGAGGTCAATTAAATCATCAAAACTTGTTGTTTATGCTTTGCACACCAAGTGTTGTCATCGATTCCTTGTAGAGACACCACACCGCTGCTTTTGTCACATGAGATGGCAGCAGCTTTCCACCAAACCTTGTGTCCTGAGTGGCGTCCTGGTAACATATTGCAATATCCTCTGCGTAGTTGTTGATTAAGTTCACAACTCGCTGCAAGTCCTCATGCTTCAGGTGTAACTTGTGCTTGCTTGGGCCAGCTCTCTTTTTGATGGGAGGCATTAGACCGTTCTCCTGGGGGAGGAGAGTCAGGCATGTTATACTGATGCTGAAAGACAAATTCCAGAAAAAATATTTTAGCATTATTATACAATAGATAGCTGTAATCACTGTCAGACAAACCTGGCTAACTTGATGGGTCATGTAATCATCTGTCAAAGTGGAGTCTTGTTTAGACTTTCAGTACTAGAAATACAAACTGACTGTCATGGCTAACTAAAGTTAACCAAATAGGTTCTTTGTTAGCTAGCTTACATTAGGCTATAACTAACAATGCAAATGGCTTTCTAACATAATAGTACTACACAAATCATACACACAATGTTAACTAGCAATCCAGCGATCTAACATCAGCTAGGTAGCTGACAGGCCAAGGGCGCAGTCAGACATGTTGTTTCTCGAAAAATCTAAACAAACAGGGTGCCTCCCTATGACACCACCAGAGGGCTCCTTCTGTGGTGACAGGCCACATAAGCGCGCTCCCGCTACGAATCAGCCGGACGCGCGTAGTCGTACACCCTCCCCCCAACAGTGTGCGCTGGGACACCATCTATGGGGGAAAGCCCGAACAGTCCTCTCTCAGAGCAGAGAGAATTGGCTGGGATGAGCAGTGTCAAACTGGGTACAGGGCACGATAGACAGGGGAAACAGACTACAATTTGCTGACACCCCACCCAGATTCAAGGGAATCATATGCACTCAGGCTCATGGGGAATCAGCGCGTGTACTCCAGGAGGAAATCACATCGCTAATAGGAAAAAGAGCAATAATAATTGTTACTTCTGAGCAAAGCCACTGCGGTTTTTACTCAAGATATTTCCTGGTTCCAAAAAAGGTGGCGGCATACGCCCGATCTTAGATCTACGTGCTTTGAACAGACACATGAGAAATGACTCGTTCAAAATGTTGACACACACTGCTCTGCTACATTCTGTGCCCCCAGGCGATTGGTTCGTATCCGTCGACCTAATGGACGCTTACTTTCACATACCTCCCCTCACAGGAAATTTCTCAGATTCGCTAATCTATGAATTTCTGGTGCTCCCTTTTGGCCTCTCTCTGTCACCTCGTGTTTTTACGAAGTGTACGGAGGCAGCGATAGCTCCACTCCGAGAGAAGGGCATTCCAGCTGATGACGTACATAGACTATTGTCTCTGCGTGCAATCGAAACAAGAGGTCTTAGAACAGAGTCAGCTATTATTGGAACAACTGGCACTTCTAGGTTTCAGAATAAAGACAGTAAAGATTGTTCTGATTACCACGCAGATAATCTCTTTCCTAGGTTTAATCCTGGATTCGGCATCGTTCAAAGCTCAGTGGAAACGTATAAGAACATTCCAAGTTTGCGTAGCACTGTGAAATACCTCACTCATAGTATCAGAGAACCAGGGTTACAGTCATAGCCTATAGTTTTGGAACCACTAACCCTGGCAATTTGACTGTTCAACTCATGGGGACACTAGCAATGGCTGCCAGTCCTGACTTGAACGGGAACCTCCATCTATGGATTATATTTCTATGGTTGGTTAAGGCTGTCAGTTTGCCTTTTGACAAATTTCTAAATACAATTACGACAAAATGTACAGTTTGGAAAGCAAATGGAAAAGTCTAGACAGGTTCTTTCGGACATCCCAAATCTGGTGTCACCCCATTGAAGTTTGCATTTAAAACAGTTAAGGCAAGGGCAGTGGTGGAAAAAGTACCCAATTGCCATTGTCATACTTCAGTAAAAGTAAAGATACCTTAAAAGAAATTGACTCAAGTAAAAGTGGAAGTCAGTAAAATACTACTCGAGTAAAAGTCTAAAAGTATTTGGTTTGAAATGTACTTAAGTAGCAAAAGTAAATGTAATTGATAAAATGTACTTAAGTATCAAAAGTCATTTCAAATTCCTTATGTTAAGTAAACCAGATGACACAATTTTCTCGATTTTTTTAAAATTAACAGTTAACCAGGGGCTCACTTCAACACTCAGACATAATTTACAAACAAAGCATTTGCGTTTAGTAAGTCTGACAGATCAGAGGCAGTAGGGATGACCGGGGATGTTCTCTTGATAAGTGTGATTTAGATAATTTTCTTGTCCTGCTAAACATTCAAAATGTAACTAGTACATTTGGGGGTCAGGCAAAATGTAAGGAGTACAAAGTACATTCATTTGTTTAGGAATGTAGTGAAGTAAATGTAAAAGTAATGTACAGCTACCAAAAAAAATTACTTAAGTCGTACTTTAAAGTATTTTTACACCACTGGGTAAGGGTTAAGGTTAGTGTTAGGGTAGAGATGTCCCAAAGATGCTTTGTCCAGTAGCATACCACCCTGCATACCACTACTGGCTTACTTCTGAAGCAAAGCAAGGTTAGTCCTGGTCAGTTCCTGGATGGGAGACCAGATCCTGCTGGAAGTGGTGTTGGAGGGCCAGTAGGAGGCACTCTTTTCTCTGGTCTAAACAAAATATCCCAATATCCCACTGCCCTGTGTAGTGTGCCTTCTTTCGGATGGGACGTTAAACAGGTGTCCTGACTCTCTGAGGTCATTAAAGATCCCATGGCACTTATCGTAGGGGTGTTAACCCCAGTGTCCTGGCTAAATTCCCAATCTGGCTCTCAAACCATCACAGTCACCTAACAATCCCCAGTTTACAATTGGCTCATTCATCCCCCTCCTCTCCCCTGTAACTATTCCCCAGGTTGTTGCTGCAAATGAGAACGTGTTCTCAGTCAACTTACCTGTTAAAATAACAGATACATTTTTTAAAAATCCTACAAGATATACCACATTGTCTACTGCTGAAACGAGCATATTAATCTGTCTGTAGAAGTTAACAATTAAAATTATTTCTCAACAGCTTGAGCGATTCTGAGCAAGCATCATTGTTTTTAAAATGAGCTTACAGGTAGGGTATACACCAGGAGTCAGGAAGCAGGTGCAGAAGGTACATTTAATAATGAACCGATACAGATGATCAAACATGAGAAGCGTACTGACCGTGAGAGGAAACAATACTCCCTAATGACCGACGAATGCAGCTTAAAGAGCATATGAACTGACACAATTGATTCATTTGGGAGGTATTTTTTCTGACTGAGTTGAAATGTGATTACATGAATACATTTTGTCTTTCAATTCATTAGCGTTTCAATAACATAATAACACGGAGGACGCTGGGCCTATTGTGCCCTGCCCCATGAGCCTGGACACGAACCCATAATCTCTAGTGGCACAGCGCCACTCTTATTTTTTTACCTTTATTTTACTAGGCAAGTCAGTTAAGAACAAATTCTTATTTTCAATGACAGCCTAGGAACAGTGGGTTAATTGCCTGTTCAAGGGCAGAACAACAGATTTTTTACCTTGTCAGCTCAGGGATTTGAACTTGCAACCTTTCAGTTACTAGTCCAATGCTCTAACCACTAGGCTACACTGCCGCCCCAGTCTACAAGTGGGGTAGGGTGAGTTAAAATGTTTTTACTACTTGTGTGCGAGCACAAAGACACCGTACCGGTACCCCCCTGTATATAGCCTCGTTACTGTTTTGTTGTTGCTCTTTAAATTGTGTTATTTGTATTTTTTTATTGTTTCATTTTTCACTTCAGTTTATTTTAGTAAATACTTTAACACGTATTTTTCTTAAAACTGCCTTGTTGGCTAAGGGCTTGTAAGTAAGCATTTCACTGTAAGGTCTGTTGTGTATGGGGCACATGTGACAAATAACATTTGATTTGATTGGAAACACACACACCCACATACAGAGACAAAAATCAGTACCATGGATAGCCACATTCAAATTCATAAATGACAGAACTGCCTTCTGGAATATTTGGACTTTCATGTGCCTTAATAATAAACGTGTATGCTATCTGTAAATATGAATAAAGTTGTTCAATTACGAGCCTAGTTGGTTGAGCCACAAAAAAAGACAGGAACCTTCCTGCAAGCCATGATTGGTTGAGATAATGAAAGGACTGGACATGCCGAGAGATGAGTTTTGGATTGGTCTACCGTGTAGTATCTTCTGTCTATAAAACGAGCTGCTCGTTATGTGTAGACAATCCTTTCTGTTGCAGTTTTTTAACCATGGAGAACTGCAAATGTGTTGCTACTGCTGTCAACCAGAGTGACTTGACACAACGGGCCAAGCAAGCTGTACAAACAAAACAAATGACATAGGGTGTCTTATTTAATGAAAGGGGTTGCAGACTGCTGTGAAGTGTTCATCCATGTATATGAGTAAGAGTCTAGCTGACGTACAGTTTCAGACATTGTACATGTCATGGCAGAATGCAATTTAAAGCTTACTGTTAGCTAGCTATGACAATATGACAACGGTTTGTATTGCTAGTACTCTATGGATTGGGATCATAGTTCATTGTTAACTTCTTGCGTCGAGCAATCCCGTATCTGGGAGCGTAATCATAGCCTCAAGCTCATTACCATAACGCAACGTTAACTATTCGTGAAAATCGCAAATGAAATGAAAGAAATATATTCACTCACAAGCTTAGCCTTTTGCTAACAACACGGTCATCTCAGATTTTCAAAATATGCTTTTCAACCATAGCTACACAAGCATTTGTGTAAGAGTATTGATAGCTAGCATAGCACTAGCATTCAGCAGGCAACATTTTCACAAAAACAAGAAAAGCATTCAAATAAAATCATTTACCTTTGAAGAACGTCGGATGTTTTCAATGAGGAGACTCTCAGTTAGATAGCAAATGTTCAGTTTTTCCCAAAATATTATTTGTGTAGGAGAAATCGCTCCGTTTTGTTCATCACGTTTGGCTAAGAAAAACCCCCGAAAATTCAGTCATTACAACGCCAAACTTTTTTCCAAATTAACTCCATAATATCGACAGAAACATGGCAAACGTTGTTTAGAATCAATCCTCAAGGTGTTTTTCACATATCTATTCGATGATAAATCATTCGTGGCAGTTGGGTTTCTCCTCGGAAGCAAATGGAAAAATACTTGCAGCTGGAGATTACGCAATAATTGCGACAGAGGACACCAAGCGAGCACCTGGTAGATGTAGTGTAAAATGGTCAATCTTCCAATGATATGCCTGCAAATACGTCACAATGCTGCAGACACCTTGGGGAAACGACAGAAAGTGTAAGCTCATTCTTGGCGCATTCACAGCCATATAAGGAGACATTGGAACACAGCGCCTTCAAAATCTGGGGCATTTCCTGTTTGAAATTTCATCTTGGTTTCGCCTGTAGCATCAGTTCTGTGGCACTCACAGATAATATCTTTGCAGTTTTGGAAGCGTCAGAGTGTTTTCTTTCCAAAGCTGTCAATTATATGCATAGTCGAGTATCTTTTCGTGACAAAATATCTTGTTTAAAACGGGAATGTTTTTTTATCCAAAAATTAAAAGAGCGCCCCCTATATCGAAGAAGTTAAGCTAGCTAGCTACATGTCCAAACAAAAGACCAAGTTAAAGCATACTGTAGCCTGGTTGCGCTAGTGTTAACATTTTTAATGTGAACTGACAATGGAGAGTGTTTGTGAGACAAGAGGATGGCTTTGTGGAAGCATCCATCTGAACATTGTCTCTGTGCTGTTACGTGTTAATAACATTTAGACTACGTTACACAGCAGGCTAGGCGGATGGTTAAAGAACGCCTTTCATGGCTAAACATGGAGTTTTCTATCTGAAGTGTATGTTCATTAAAAGTAGTTAAACCTACGCCCCGGTTTGTCATTATATAAGGAACAAACATAACATTGTGTCAGATTGGTAGTCGCTATGAGGAGACAGAGAAATAAAGGACTAACTCTGCAAATTTCTGGGTCGAAAATTGAACATTCTACCACAAGTCAAGTGACGTGAGTAGTCGAAGATGCTAGCTTGCAAGAGCGAGGACAACGAGCCGCAGCAGCGAGAGTGACGGCAGCGAGAGTGACGGTAGCGAGAGTGACGGCAGCGAGAGTGACAGCAGCAAGAGTGACGGCAGCGAGAGTGACGGCAGCGAGAGTGACAGCAGCGAGAGTGACAGCAGCGAGAGTGACAGCAGCGAGAGCGAGGCTGAATTGGAATCTGTTGATGAGCAAGTTGATGAGCAACATACTGAAGTAAGAGAAATTAACACTGTTCCTGTTCTCCGTCATGGATAGGCTTAGTCCTCCTACTCCTATGCAGTTAACAGGCAATTTAGCTGACAATTGGAAACGTTTCAAGCAGAGATTCAATATCTACCTCGCAGCCAGTGGTGCAGGGGAAGATGACAAATTGAAAGCTTACATTTTTCTGCATGTTATTGGAGAGGATGCATTGGACATTTTACAATAGCTTTCAGCAAGACGAGGCAAACTTGACATTGACTGTGCTAATGGCAAAATTTGAGGAGTACTTTGTACCAAGCCAGAACGTCACGTTTGAGAGATACACGTTTTTCTCTCATGATCAGAAAAAGGGAATGCTGAATAGATTGTGCCATTGACTATGAATGAAACTATAATACCATTCAAGCTTGATACTGGAGCACAGGTAAACCTGTTATTTCTGGATGACTACAAAACACTGAAGGTGAATGAAACTATAATACCATTCAAGCTTGATACTGGAGCACAGGTAAACCTGTTATCGCTGGATGACTACAAAACACTGAAGGTGAAGAGTAAAATACACCCGGTGGAAATGAAGGTTACTGGTTATACTGGGGAGAACGTACCAGTCAAAGGTAGCTGCATAGTAACTTTACAGCACAAAGGAAAACAGTTCAGAGCACAGCTGCTGATTGTGGAAAAGAGTGTACAGCCTATTCTAGGAATCAATGCATGTGAAAAGCTCAATTTGTTGAGAAGAGTATGACATCACAGAATGAAAATGACCAAGAATCACTACTGGCTGAGTATGAGGATGTGTTTGAGGGTCTTGGATGTTTACCAAGAGAACACAAAATATTTACTGATGACAAAATTACTCCAGTTGTGCATGCATGCAGAAAGGTTCCATTTGCACAGAGGAAAAAGCTCAAAGAGGAACTCTGACGCATGGAAAAGATGGACGTCATCACAAAAATTGATGAACCTACAGACTGGGTAAGCTCACTGGTTATTGTGGTGAAAAAGAACGGCGATCTCAGGATATGTCTAGACCCGAGAGATCTCAACAAAGCAATCAAGATAGAGCATTTCAAGTTACCAGAGAAGAGATAATGTCACAGTTTGCTGGAGCAAAGTGTTTCAGTAAGCTTGATTCCTCATCAGAATTCTGGCAAATGAAGATAGACGATGCAAGCTCAAGGCTATGCACATTCAACACACCTGAGGGCAGGTACAGATTTCTTCATCTACCATATGGGATTCTCTCAGCGTCAGAGGTCTACCACAAGACAATCCACATGATCTTCGAGCACATTCCAGGAGTGGAGACTATGACTGATGACATCCTCGTCTGGGGGTCCACAAAAGAAGAACACGATGCGAGAGTGAGACAAGTGCTGGACCTGACACGGAAAGTCAACTTAAAACTAAACAAGGACAAATGCGAGTTTGGTGTGAAAACACTTACCTTCGTGGGAGATGTACTTTCTAAGGACGGAGTCAAACCAGACCCGAGGAAAACATCAGCCATCAACAACATGGACCGCCCGAAAAACAAGGACGATGTGAGACGCTTCATAGGCATGATCACCTACCTTGCAAAGTTCATACCTCAACTGTCAGCACAGTCCGCTCCACTCAGATGTCTTCTGGAACAGAAAAATGAATGGGAATGGTGCCAAGAACAGGAAAACTGCTTCAAAAACCCAAAGAAGACAATCACAGAAGAGCCAGTGCTCAGGTTCTATGATCCAGAGAAAAGCACAAGGATTTCTGCAGACGCGTCACAGTTTGGCCTGGGAGCAGTTCTTCTGCAACAGCATGACGACACATGGCAATCCGTCACTTATGCGTCCAGAGCCTTGACAGGTGCAGAGACATGCACAAATAGAGAACGAACTACTGGTAAGCACATACGCTTGCGAAAGGTTTCACCAATACATCTACGGATGAGACTTCGAAGTAGAAACCGACCACAAACCATTGGTGGCAATCATGTCTAAGCCACTGAATGATTGTCCAATGAGAATCCAGAGAATGTTGATCAGACTGAAAAAGTATGATATGAAGATGATCTCTACCCCGGGAATGTTCATGTTCGCCGCCCACACTCTTTCTCGAGCAGTCGACAAGAAGGAGAGCTTCGACACACAGAAAAACACTGAGCTTCAGGCCTACGTCGACATGATCGTAGCATCACTTCTTGTGTCTTCTGAGAGAATGGAGCAGATCAAAAGTGAGACCGCAGCTGACAAACAATGACAGAGTTGAAAGAAACAACACTGTTAGGATGGCCTGCACAGAAAAATAAATGTCCAAGGAGAATACAGGATTACTGGATGTGCAGAGCAGAGCTCACCGTTGTGGATGACATAGTGTTCAAAGGCAACAAGATTGTCATTCCCATGACACTACGCAAAGAAATGCTTCAGAAAATACACAAGGGCCACCTGGGTGGGGAAAAATGCAAACTACGAGCACAAGAAGTAATGTACTGGCCAAGAATGAACCAGGAAATCAGCCAGACCACTGCTTCATGTGAACTGTGTTTGACCTACAGGCCAAAGCAGCAAGCAGAGCCGCTAATACCTCATCCAGTACCCAACAGACCCTACTACAAAATTGTCAAAGGTCTGATGAAAAAGGCACACGATGGAAAGGAGAATATCCTAAAAACTCTGATCACCACAGCGCACCACTGCAGAACGGACTTTCACCTGCACAAATGTTGATGGGACGTCGCATCAGAACCAACCTACCCATCCATGAGGACTTGCTGACACCCAGAGGTGCTCACAAAGTCAAACTGGCAAAGGAAAAACAGAAAGACAAACAAAAACAGCGACACAACAAAAGTGCAAAACACTTACCTGAACTGAAACCTGGAGATAATGTACGACTCCGAGACATCACTACAGAAACCTGGATGCAGCAAGGGTGTGTGCAGAGAGAAGTTGCACCACAATCCTATGAGATCCAAACGGAGCATGGATCACAACTGAGACAAAACAGAGTGGATCTAAGGCTTCAGCCATTCACTCAAGGGACTGAGGATCATCAGGAGGATACTGCGTCAAATGCCTTTAGAAATGGACAATTCAGTCAGAACACCCTGACTGACAGTGAACGCTGTCCAACTGTTTCAGGAAGCACTTCAGCAGAACGACCAAAAAGGACTGTCAGAGCCCCTGATAGGCTTATTGAGAATTGCTAAAAAATACAAAAAAGGGGCACCTGGACTGAATGTTTGGTTTATGTGAAAAGAAATAGAGCCACAATAGTGTATTGTTGGACAGACTATATTTAGTTGAAAAAACAATTATCTTTTTAAAGAAAAATTTGGGGAAAGAAATGTGTGTTATTGAAAATTACATGTTATGCAGTTTGAGTAAACAAATGTGATGTGACGTGTAGTTACATAGAAAAGTCGTTTTCTTTTAAAGGAAAGAATATGTATTGTTATGTGTTAATAACATTTACACTACGTTACCCAGCAGGCTAGGCGGATGGTTAAAGAACGCCTTGCATGGCTAAACATGGAGTTTTCTAGCTGAAGTATATGTTCATTAAAAGTAGTTAAACCTACGCCCCGGTTTGTCAGTATATAAGGAACAAACATAACAGTCTCTTCTCCTTTTTGGGCTGTACTCTGTGACCACCATCTTGGGCCCGGTACACCAGACAGAACACTGAGGTGCCTGGGAACTTGCACCCTGGAACATGATCAGGATTGGAGGAGGGGATAGAACAGTGCTTGGGGGAGACTGTTCTTGCCTCTCTGGTGATGGGGACATTGCTAAGCCATGCGCTTCTTCCTCCTTACCCCCTGGGTGGGGTTAGGAGCAGGCTGGCCCCTTGGTGCCATGGGCGGAAAGGAGGGCTTCCCTGCTGCCCTGGGTTCGCAGCCTGAGGGGCTGGTAATCTGGGGATCTTAAAGGTTGAGGGTGGTCGACCTGCTGCAGCCTGGGCGATGGTGCGGCGAGGCACAGGGGAGGCACTGGGATGTGTCCTCTTGGGCAGACAGAGCTGGAGGGCTTCACCCTCCCTTTTTCTTCTCACACCATTTTTGCATCATCTCCACAGTGGGACTGAAAAGGCCTTTAGGGTCCTAGTGACCATCCATGATTTTCAGCTTCTCACTGTCAGACACTGTGGATAGGTTGAGCCATCAAGTTCTCTCCTGGGATATCATGAGTCCCATGGTGATCCCTGACGCCTGGACAGTGGCTTTGAGCAGACACAGGTTGAGGTCTGTGGTAATACAGACATCATCCCATAGACCCGGCTCTGGTGTGACTGCTAGCTCCTCCTGTAGCTCTGCCTGGTATGCCCAGAGCATGGAGGCGGTGCAGAGAGCCTTCACCACTGTGGTAACCGACCTGTAGACCTTCTCTGTCGTAGAAGACTCAAAGCTCTCATACTTAGTAAGGTGGGGCCAGCCGAGGTCATGGAGGACTCAAGGCTGGGGTGTAGATGGGAAGCCACCAGGGGTTCGATGGGGGGGCGAGGGGCATGTGGGTCAGCCCAAACCCTGTCATGTCAACACAGTCTAACATTGACCCACCCTGGACAGGGTTCTTGGGGGAGAAAGGTGTACTCCATGTATTGGAACCCTCCTCCAGTCATCCTGGGAAGACTGGTAGTAATTTCATGGCTGCCCATTTAGCTTTGGGTAGCCTCTTAGCCTCGTAGTGGGATGTGGTGGTCTCTGCTTCTGTATTGGGCCAGGGAATCACAAGTTTATTAGCCGTAGGTTTGCACACGTCCTGCAGGTCCACACCGAGAGCTGGTGGGGATTGCGCCCTGCCTGCGTGTTCAGCTTTGGATTCCCCAACAGGAGGCTTGGTAGCCTGGCCTGAGGGGATGAAGGAATCTTCATCTCCAATCGAAGATTCCGAAAGGAGAGTGTCAGAAAGCCCTGTGGAGTCCTCCAGCAGCAGAGCCATGGCGTCGAGCTGGTCACCCCAGCTAGCACTAGTCGTCGCTCCACGATCTCCTGTGGGGATATCCATCACCTCCGGTGCGCTGGTCCCCATGTTAGGGTCCTGTTGACTCAGGCTAGCTTGTTGTGCTAGCCTGCGACAGAGGCTCTTCACGGTGAAGAAGGCACAGTGTGGACAGAGGCCGTGGGAGGCTAATGCTTCCTGGGCATGTTGTAGCCCAAAGTATGTGGAGTTTACCGAGTGGGTGTCCTTGGCCTATATCTTATTTCCACAGGAGCAGATTCGTGCTGGGAGCTTCCCCTCGTTTGGGGTGGGAGATGCCTTTGTCGTCATAGCTTGGATGCTATGTTTTAGCTGTCAGAAAAAATAGCGTGGTAGGCCAGTCCAATAGCTAGCGATTAGTATGGGTTATCTCCGACGGTGGCACTCTGTGTGATGGCCGGATACTGTTTCCAAAAGGACATTCTAGAAAAGATGGCTTGGTATAGCTAGTCAAAGTGAAAGAAAAAAAGCTAGCTAGCGTGGTGGCTAGCTTGCCAACGACTAGTCACTTTTTGGATACAGCTAACTTGGTCGTGAACGAGTTAGCCATGTCACAGCTGTAGCCGCTACTCCCTCTAATAAGTTTCCTCTAGCTATGGTGAAGGGAAAGTAAAATTGTCACCACCGCACAATTCCGAGAATAGCGCCCGGCGAGCGAGTTGTAAGCTCACGTCTGTGGACAGTTTAGCTATTTCTGGAAAATGTAGACGTGTCGAGGTAAGCTTTCTGATGAAAAGTGAGAAGAGGTGTTTGAATGACTCTGATTCTGCTGCAGTCCAATTCCATGCTATGGCTCTTGGATCCAGCCCTCATCTTGCCGAGAGCCCCTCACCCATAATTGCCAATCTTTCGTTTTACTCTTATTGACCAGCTGATAAATTCATATGAATTGATAATCTTCAACACCAATACAATAAGTGACCAATCACAGATAACTCTATTAACGTCTCTATATCATGTAATCATACCAACATATGCACGCAAATTGACCCAATTTCTTAGTCGAGCTCTTGACAATAGACTTGATTAGCTAGAAGAGCCGGGGCCCAAGAGGCCCAAAGATTCCCATTACCATCATTAATATTCCTATTACCCTCAGTGATTCTACATTACATGTGTGGGTGGAATGGGCATTGGGTAAAGATTAAAGTTAAAGACGTATAACTTCATCTACACTCTCACTTCGATAGTGTGATTTAAGTTGAGCCATCAGGGCACATTTTCACACAGCATCTCAGAGAAGGATTACTGATCTAGGATCAGTTTTTACATTTGAGATCATAATGAATAACATTATTGGGAGGGAGGGTCCTGATCCAATTCCATTTTAGTAATTTAGTAGACACTTTTATCCATAGCGACATAGAGTTAGTGCATTCATCTTAAGATAGCTCATTGAAACAACCACATATCAAAGTCGTAGTAAGTACATTTCTCCTCAAAGTCAGTGCTAGTAAGAAAACAAAAGTGAAAGTTGTATTTTATATTTTTGGGGGGGGTGTAAAGCTGAGATTTTATTTAAGACACTATTTGAAGAGGTAGTGTTTCAGATGTTTTCAGCATCAGCGGGAAGCTGGTTCCACAATTGGGGTGCTGGGACAGAGAAGAGCTTTGACTGGGCTGAGCGGGAGCTGATCTACCATACAGGTGGGATGGCCAAGAGACCAGAGGTGGCAGAATGGAGTGCTCGGTTTGGGATGTAGGGTTTGAGCATAGCCTGAAGGTACGGAGGGGCAGTTCCCCTTGCTGCTACATAGGCAAGCACCATGGTAGTATAGTGGATGCGAGTTTCGACTGGAAGCCAGTGGAGTGCACAGAGGAGTGGGGTGACGTGGGAGATCTTGGGAAGGTTGAACCACAGATTGGCTGTGGCGTTCGGTATAAGTTGCAGGGGTCTGATTGCACAAGCTGGGAGCCCAGCCAACAGAGTTGCAGTAGTCCAGAAAGGATATGATGAATGCCTTTATTAGGACATGCGCCGCTTCCTGTGTGAAGAAAGGTCGTACTCTATGGATGTTGTATACATTAAATTTTATTTTATTTTTAATAAATAACAAAAATCTTTATTTAACTAGGCAAGTCAGTTAAGAACAAGTTCTTATTTACAATCACAGCCTACCGGTGAACATTGGGTTAACTGCCTTGTTCAGGGGCAGAACGATAGATTTCTACCTTGTCAGCTCAGGGAGGTTTTTTTCTGAAATATCTGCCAGGCATTGCCTTCGCCACCTGGGGAATGAGAAAAAAGAGCAGCAGTGAAGAGGGATGCTGGCCTTCTACAGACACAGGCAGAGTTGCAAAAGCAAAAAAAGCCATATCTCAGACTGGCCGATTAAAAATAAAAAAGATTAAGATGGGCAAAAGAACACAGACACTGGACAGAGGAACTCTGCCTAGAAGGCCAGCATCCCGGAGTTGCCTCTTCACTGTTGACGTTGAGACAGGCTGGTGCTGAATTATCTCCAATAGATGGGCCAGCTGCAAAGACAAAATTGGCTATATCGTAACAATTCATGAAAACAAAAAATTTATTTAGGGTTAGGGTTAGGCTACGGTTAGCAGTGTGATTAAGGTTAGGGTTCATTTTTAAATGTAATTTTATGACTTTGTGGCTGTGCCAGCTAGTGACCAATCTGCAGAGATGCCTCCAGAGCAAGATTCATGGCAATGAATGCATACCTGTGGATGCCAAGGTGATGCAGGCAGTGCTTGCCTCACAGTGGAACGAACGCCTGTCTGCCTCTCCTCCAGCACAACCTCAGGAAGAATGTCAAGGGAGCGCTCATCAAAGACGCCCAAGTCCTGGAGGACACACACAGGTGACACAGACAAAAAGGCCATTATTAAAAAGGATCAATAGTGTCTGTGTGTGCCTGTGTGAATCATATCATATCAAACTTGTTTTGCACATGCGCCGAATACAACATGTTAGACCTTACCATGGAATGCTTACTTACAAGCCCTTAACCAATAGTGCAGTTCAAGAGAGAGCTATAATATTTACCAAATAAACGAAAGTAAAAAATTATAAAAAGTAACAGAATAAAATAACAATAACGAGGCTATATACAGGGGGTACTGGTACAGAGTCAATGTCAGGGGGTACAGGTTAGTCGAGGTCATTTGTACATGTAGGTCAGGGTGAAGTGACTATGCATAGATAATAAACAGTGTAGCAGCAGTGTAAAAAAACAAATGGGGAGGTGAGTGTGTGCCTGCCTGAATCTTTGTATGTGTGTCCATTATAAAGTGCAGTACATTCTGCAGCACCCTCTTTCACACCCCAGCAGGACAGAGGACCAGGCTGCCATGGTCATCCAACAGGCCTGCTGACCCCGTACACTGAATACAGAGCTAGACTGGGGAGACTTAAAAAAATAACTTTTTCTCCCCAATTTTGTGGTATTCAATTGGTAGTTACAGTTTGTCTCATCTCAGGAGAGGCAAAGGTTGAGAGCTGCGCATCCTTTGAAACACAACCCAGCCAAGCTGCTTCTTGACGCAATGTCTGCTTAACCCAGAAGCACCAATGTGTTGGAGGAAACACTGTACACCTTGCAACCGTGTCAGCATGCATTGCACCCAGCCCAGCACAGGAGTCGCTAGAGCTTGATGGGACAAGAACATCCCTGCTGGCCAAACTCTTCCCTAACCTGGACGATGCTGGGCCAATTGTGCACCACCCCACAGGTCTCCCGGTCACGGCCGGCTGTGACAGAGCCTGGACTCGAAACAGGATCTCTAGTGGCACAGCTAGCATTGCGGTGCAGTGCCTTAGACCACTGCTCTACTCGGGAGGCCTGACTGGGGAGACAGCATGCATTTCTCTCTCTCACTCCCTCAAAGGCTAAGAATGGGCAGCCACAGGAGGAAGTGAGAAAGAGATGGCACATGGTGGTCAACGCAGGCCTCACCCTGGGCCCCGGCACTTTCTAGGTGGTGCTGGACGCATACCACACCCCCAAAAGTATAAACTCCTTCCCTTCCCTTCTATTATCCTTTTGAATAGCCATTCCATTTTATCATGACTTTGATGTACTGTCTTTCACCAGCCATGTATAGGACTGCCTAAATCTGCTATGCATGGCTCGCAATTGCTGATAAAGGTACCCCTCAAACTAACACAGATTTTGGAGGGGGCTTAGTTGGGAAGAGAGGGTTACTTGCTTGACAATTCAACATCTAAGTAGTAGAGCCGTTCCTTGGAGGATTCGACTGACTCCTTGGTTCGATATGTCTGCATGACAAAACCCCCATAGCTCCTATACACAAGATCATAGAGCCTATGGAGACCCGGGGCTAGGGGGTTGGCTTTCTTTGATCTCCCTCCTCTCGAGTTCCTCACGGCTCCCGGATGCCCAGGATGAAATGAACACTCAGCTGCCTAATGACCCAGCCAGGGCCCTGCCTCTGACAGCCAGGCCATGGGACTGGAACAGACTAGCTGCTTATAAAGTCACGGGTCAGATTTTCAGGTCACGACTACTTTTCACCAGTATTCCCTCCTACGTTCTAACACAAACACCTCATGCACACGCTGCTGAGCATGTACTGAAGATGCATTAATTAGTCATAGGATGTAATGTTTTTTTTTATCATGCTGTTATTGGCCCCCAGACTGTCATCAGCAATGTACTGTAGTGAGACGTGCCTGGTTGTCTGCGAACTCCGCAAGCGAGAGCAGAAGGTCTAACCTTGGAGCACTTTGCCTTTTAAAACACTGCAATCTCTTTTCCATTATTCAAGCCACAATACTATGTGCCGAGTTTGCTGGCACGCCTCTCGCTGTTGCAGACAGTTGTGGGTCCTTTGTTTAGAGATGTGATTTTTTTTTTCCTTCTTCTGATTAATCAGCGATTCCTGGATTTTCAGACTTCATTTTCTCTTTAGAAGCCGGTAGCTTTTCATTTCCTGGATGTTATGCCAATCATCACACTGTTTGTCAGGGCTGGGAAGAGTCTGTGGCAAATTGCATCCTCCCCGGCTTCTGTCCTATTTCAAAGTGATTGTCCATAATTGTCGTATGATGTACATTATATACATAATTGTTGAGGTGGACAGCACCAATATGATTTATTAATGTAAATGCTTATTCAAATGTGTTGTTTGGTCCCCTCAGGCAACAGTGGACATGGGGGTTTGGCTCATCTCTCTGCTCAGGCTCAGCACCACTCTACATGTGTTCAGAAGATACAGGGACACGCTGGAAGAAAGGAAAAACCCATACTCACTGAAATATTATTTCAGTTTTAACGTCTTATTTTATTGAGCGGCGGAGGTCAAAACAAACGGACGAGTTGTGCTGGACGCAGCCTTCGCCAGCATTTGGAGAGAAATATACATCCACCCATATTTATACATGACATCACGTTGTAGAACTGCATTTCTTTTTTCAACATCATTATTTACATATGTTTTGTCTACAGTTTTTCACAAGAGCTTCAAAGTAAAAAATGAACAAAGAAAAGTGCACACAGCCATGCAATTTCCATAGGCAAACATTGGCAGTAGAATGGCCTTACTGAAGAGCTCAGTGACTTTCAACATGGCACCATCATAGGATGTCACCTTTCCAATTAGTTAGTTCCTCAAATTTCTGCCCTGCTAGCGCTGCCCGGTCAACTGTAAATGCTGTTACTGTGAAGTGGAAACCTCTAGGAGAAACAAAGGTTCAGCCGCGAAGTGGCAGACCACACAAGCTCCGAGTGCTGAAAGCACGTAGCTCATAAAAATAGTCTGTCCTCTGTTGCAACAGTCACGATTTAGTTCCAAACTGCCTCTGGAAGCAACGTCGGCACAAGAACTGTTCATCATGAAGAACTTCATGAAATGGGTTTCCATGGCCGAGCAGCCACACATAAGCCTAAGAACGGTACCTGCCCGAGTGTAAAGTTTGGTGGAGGAGAAATAATGGTCTGGGACTGTTTTTCATGGTTCGGGCTAGGCCCCTTAGTTCCAGTGAAAGGAACTATGACCTTCTAGATGATTCTGTGCTTCCAACTTTGTGGCAACAGTTTCGGGAAAGACCTTTCCCATTTCAGCATGCACAAAGCGAGGTCCACACTGAAATTGTTTGTCGAGATCGCTGTGGAAGAACTTAACAGGAACACCTTTAGGATGAATTGGAACGCCAACTGTGAGCCAGGTCTCATCGCCCAACATCAGTGCCCAACCTCACTAATGCTCTTATGGCTGAATGGAAGCAAGTCCCCACAACAATGTTCCAACATCTAGTGGAAAGCCTTCCCAGAAGAGTGGAGGCTGTTAAAGCAGCAAAGGGGGGGGACCAACTCCATATTATTGCCCATGATTTTGGAATGAGATCTTCAACGAGCAGGTGTCCACATAATTCTGACCATGTAGTGTATTTTTGGTATCTCAGATTGTTCACATAGTAACATTGTTCACATAATTTTCACATAGTAACTTCATAGTTGTTTGACATTATTTTTACATTTGTATCACAAACAATTTTTTTTATCACGTTGAAAGTGGCCCTTTTTAGACCTATACTGTACTTGCCTCCTGTAAGATTCTATGATCTGTGAACTGTACATGATACAGACAACATTGTGTGTCATTATACTCCCTATAGTGTTCTTTCAAATATGTATTTCTAGATTCTGAAATGTCATTTTTAAAATTCATTATTTCATCGTTAACAATATTAATATTCATATCCCAAAAGTTCCCTTTTTGATTTGGCTTATTTTTAGACAAATTGTTTGCAACAATATACTCTTCAAACACATGCCATTTCCAGAGTTGTCTCTCTGGTACCTTTTGTAATATAACCAATTTTCTACATAGAAGTTGATGTTATAGGTCATTAACCAACCACAGCCTTCCTTTATTAAGATTGCACATTCAGCAAATCACCAGCAGAGGGAGTCCCCTTTGAATCTTTTTTCCCATTCACTGTTTTGGTTGTGCTCATAAAATGTATTTTACTTTCAGATTTAGCAGGGAGCTCAATCTGTACATTTGACATACTTGTAGAGTATATTGTTCCAATAAAATAAAAAAAGATTACTTTTGAGATATTCATATAAATATTTGTAATGTTAATTAAATACTTTTAAAAAATGTTTTTTTTTTCAGAATCCGTATAGTCCATATTTTAGAGCACACTATAAGGAGTATAATGACACCAAGATGCGTGCGTAATCGACATTTTATGAACATGAACTATTTGGTAGTAATTACTTTAAATACATTTCTGAAAATGTTTGCCAAGTGAGGCCTTATAGGACATTGTGAAGCCAAGCTGAACTATGTGGTTTATATAAATGTTCCCTTGTTTACTGATACTGAACATCAGCAGTGGGAGGTTCTTCAGGGTGAGGGTATGGGATGATATGTAGCAGTAAAACCAGCCTTCCATCAAGATTCCATAACACACTGAAGAATTAATACATCAAAAAGATCAGCCATCACGGTGGGGGAATAACATAGCATTGCCCAAACAAACACTTTGCTAATACATAATGGGGATGGGCTTGGTGAATTGTATTCCCTCTCAAATTCATAGACATAGCTATAGATTCAAGGACAGACCATCCATGATATAAAAGTTATTGTTTTAGCCATGTTTTGAGGCTATATAGTGTTTATTTACATTACTTTGTTTACAAACATTGGAGTAAAATAAGCTTATATTTTGGGTTATGATGGATACAGTGGCTTCAGAAAATATCCACACCCCTTGTCTTTTTCCACATTTTGTTGAATTTAAAATGGATTAAAATGGATTTTGTTTCACTGATCTACACACAATACCACATAATGTCAAAGTTTAAATGTTTACAAATTAATTAATGAAAAGCTGAAATGTCTTGAGTCAATAAGTATTCAACCCTTTTGTTATGGCCGAAATAAGTTCAGGAGTAAAAATGTGCTTACGAAGTAACATAATACAGTTGTATGGAATCACTCTGATTTTTGAATGACTACCTCATCTCTATACCCCACACATTCAATTATCTGTAAGGTCCCTCAGTCTAGCAGTGAATTTCAAAGACAGATTCAACCACAAAGACCAGGGAGATTTTCCAAAGGTTTGCAAAGAAGGGCACCGATTGGTATAAAACATTTGGTGCAGTTATTAATTACATTTTGGATGGTGTATCAATACACCCAGTCACTACAAAGATAAAGGTGTCCTTCATAAATCAGTTGCCGAAGAGGAATGATGATACTAACATAAATGACAGAGTGAAAAGAAGGAAGCCTGTACAGAATAAAATGCATCCTGCTAGCAATAAGGCACTAAAGTAACAATAAAGTAACTAAAGTAACAATAAATGTGGCAAAGAAATGTACTTTTTGTCCCGAATACAAATCATTATGTATTATGTTTGTGGCAACCAACACACCACATCACTGAAAAGCACTCTTGATATTTTCAAACATGGTGGTGTCTGCATCATGTTATGGGTATACTTGTCATCGGCAAGGGCTATAGAGATTTTTAGGATAAAAAGAAACGGAATAGAGCTAATCACAGGCGAAATCCTAGAGGAAAACTTGGTTCAGTTTGCTGTCCAACAGACACTGGGAGACAAATGCACCTTTCTGCAGGACAATTACCAAAAACACGAGGCCAAATACACACTGGAATTGCTTACCAAGACTTAATGTTCCTGAGTGGCCTAGTTACAGTTTTTTAAATCAGCTTGAAAATATATGGCAAGACTTGAAAATGTCTGTCTAGCAATGATCAACAACCAACTTTAGTTTTTTAGAGCATAATGGGCAAATATTGTACAATCCAGGTGTGCAAAACTCTTATAGACTTACCCAGAAAGACTTTTGGTACTGTCGCAAAGCTAACTAAAAAGCAATTCCCCAAGAGAAGATGGCTTTTACTTCAGCAGTGATAAAGCTTATACTGGATCCTATTCCAACTAAACTACTGAAAAATCTGCTTCCTGTGCTTGGCCCTCTTATGTTGAACATAATAAATGGCTCCCTATCCACCGGATGTGTACCAAACTCACTAAAAGTGGCAGTCATAAAGCCTCCCTTTAAAAAGCCAAATCTTGACCCAGAAAATGTAAAAAAATTATCAGCCTATATCGAATCTCCCATTCCTCTCAAACATTTTAGAAAAAGCTGTTGCGCAGAAACTCACTGCCTTCCTGAAGACAAACAATGCATACGAAATGCTTCAGTCTGGTTTTAGACCCCATCATAGCACTGAGAGTGCACACATGAAGGTGGTAAATGACCTTTAAATGGCATTAGACCAAGGCTTTGCATCTGTCCTCGTGCTCCTAGACCTTAGTGCTGCTTTTGACACCATCGATCACCACAATCTTTTGGAGAGATTGGAAATCCAAATTGGTCTACACGGACAAGATCTGGCCTGATTTAGATCTTATCTGTCGGAAAGATATCGGTTTGTCCTCTGACAAATCAACTGTACGTTTTGGTGTTCCTCAAGGTTCCATTTTAGGACCACTATTGTTTTCACTATATATTTTAACTCTTGATGATGTCATTTGGAAACATAATGTTAACATTCACTGCTATGTGGACGATACACAGCTGTACACTTCGATGAAACATGGTGAAGCCGCAAAATTGACCTCCCTGGAAGCCTGTGTTTCAGATATAAGGAAGTGGATGGCGGCAAATGTCTTCGTTTTAAACTCAGACAAAACAGAGATGCTAGTTCTAGGTCCCAAGAAACAAAGAGATCTTCTGTTGAATCTGACAATTCATCTTGATGGATGTACAGTCGTTTCAAATAAAATTGTGAAAGACATCGGTGTTACTCTGGACCCTGATCTCTTTTTTGAAAACATATCAAGACTATTTCAAGGACAGCTTTTTTCCCATCTTCGTAACATTGTAAAAATCAGAAACCTTCTGTCCAAAAATGATGCAGAAAAGTTCATCCATGCTTTTGTCACTTCTAGGTTAGACTACTGCAATGCTCTACTTTCCAGATAAAGCGCTAAATAAACTTGGTTAGTGCTAAACACAGCTGTAAGAATCCTGACTAGAACCAACACATTTGAACATATTACTCCAGTGCTAGCCAATCTACACTGGCTTCCTGTAAAGGCTAGGGCTGATTTAAAGGTTTTACTGCTAGCCTACAAAGCATTAAATGGGCTTGCTCCTACCTATCTCTCCGATTTGGTCCTGCCGTACATACCTAGACATAGGTTACGGTCAAAAGATGCAGACCTCTTTATTGTCCCTAGAATTTCTAAGCAAACAGCTGGAGGAAGGGCTTTCTCCTATTGAGCTACATTTTTATGGAATGGTCTGCCTATCCATGTGAGAGACACAGTCTCGACCTTTAAGTCTTTATTGAAGACTCATCTCTTCAGTAGGTCCTATGATTGAGTGTAGTCTGGCCCAGGAGTGTGAAGGTCAACGGAAAGGCACTGGAGTACCCAGCCACCCTTGCTGTCTCTGCCTGGCCGGTTCCCCCCTCTCCACTGGGATTCTCTGCCTCTAACTCAATTACAGGGGCTGAGTCACATGCTTACTGGTGCTCTTCCATCCCAACCCTAGGAGGGGTGCGTCACTTGAGTGGGTTGAGTCACTGACGTGATCTTCCTGTCCGGGTTTGGCACCCCCCTCGGGTTCGTGCCATTGGTGAGATCTTCGTGGGCTATACTCAGCCTTGTCTCAGGGTAGTAAGTTGGTGGTTTGAAGATATGCCTCTAGTGGTGTGGGGACTGTGCTTTGGCAAAGTGTGTGGGGTTATATCCTGCCTGGTTGGCCTTGTCCGGGGGTATCGTTGGACAGGGCCACAGTGTCTCCCGACCCCTTCTGTCTCAGCCTCCATTATTTATGCTGCAATAGTTTGTGTCAGGGTCTACTGTCAGTCAATTATGTCTGGAGTAATTACCCTGTCTTATCTGGTGTCCTGTGTGAATTTAAGTATGCTCCCTCTATCTCTCCCTCTCCCTCTCCCTCCCCTCCTGGAGGACCTGAGCCCTGGGACCATGCCTCAGGACTACCTTGCCTGATGACCCCTTCCTTTCCCCAGTCCACCTGGTCATGCTGCTGCTCCAGTTTCAACTGTTCTGCCTGCAGCTATGGAACCCTGACCTGTTCACTGGATGTGCTACCTTGTCCCGGACCTGCTGTTATTGACTCTCTCTCTCGCACCTTCTCTCTCTATCTCTGAATGCTTGGCCACAAAAAGCCAACTGACATTTACTCCTGAAGTGCTGACCTGTTGCACCCTCTATAACCGCTGTGATTATTATTATTATTATTATTATTTGACACTGCAGGTCATCTATGAACGTTTGAACATCTTGGCCATGTACTGTTATAATCTCAACCCGGCACAGCCAGAAGAGGACTGGCCACCACTCAGAGCTTGGTTCCTCTCTAGGTTTCTTCATTTGGTTCCTGCCTTTCTAGGGAGTTTTTCCTATCCACTGTGCTTCTACAGTGCCTTGCAAAAGTATTCATCTCCCTTGGAATTTTTCCTATTTTGTTGCATTACAACCTGTAATTTAAATAGGTTTTTATTTGGATTTCATGTAATGAACATACACAAAATAGTCCAATTTGGAGAAGTGAAATGAAAAAAAAACAAACAGAAAGGTGCTGAGTGCATATGTGTTCACCCCCTATGCAATGAATCCCCTAGGTAAGATCTGGTGCAACCAATTATCATCAGAAGTCACATAATTAGCCAAATAAAGTCCACCTGTGTGCAATCTAAGTGTCACATTATCTCAGTATATACACACCTGTTCTGAAAGGCCCCAGAGTCTGCAACACCACGAAGCAAGGGGCACCACCAAGCAAGCAGCACCATGAAGACCAAGGAGCTCTCCAAACAGGTCAGGGTCAAAGTTGTGGAGAAGTACAGATCCGGGTTCGGTTATAAAAAAAATATCCGAAACTTCAAACATCCCATGGAGCACCATTAAACCATTATAAAAAAATTGAAAGAATATGGCACCACAACAAACCTGCCAGGACAGGGCCACCCACCAAAACTCACAGACCAGGCAAGGAGGGCATTAATCAGAGAGGCAACAAAGAGACCAAACATAACCCTGAAGGAGCTGCAAAGCTCCACAGCGGAGATTGGTGTATCTATCCATATGACCACTGTAAGCAGTACACTCCACAGAGCTGGGCTTTGCGGAAGAGTGGCCCGAAACAAATTAATTGCTTAAAGAAAAAAATAAGCAAACATGTTTGGTGTTCGTCAAAAGGCATGTGGGAGACTCCCCAAACACATGCAAGAAGGTACTCTGGTCAGATGAGAATACAATTGAGATTTTTGGCCATCAGGGAAAACGCTATGTCTGGCTCAAACCCAACACCTCTCATCACCCCAAGAACACCATCCCCACAGTGAAGCATGGTGGTGGCAGCATCATGCTGTGGGGATGTTTTTCCATTGGCATGGACTGGGAAACTGGTCAGAATTGAATGATGGATGGGGCTAAATACAGGGAAATTCTTGAGGGGAACCTGTTTCAGTCTTCCAGAGATTTGAGACTGGGACAGAGGTTCACTTTCCAGCAGGACAATGACCCTAAGCATACTGCTAAAGCAATACTCGAGTGATTTAAGGGGAAACATTTAAATGTCTTGGAATGGCCTAGTCAAAGCCCTGACCTAAATCCAATTGAGAATCTGTGGTATGACTTAAAGATTGCTGTTTTTATTTATTTTATTTTATGCTCTTTTGCACACCAATATCTCTACCTGTACATGACCATCTGATCATTTATCACTCCAGTGTTAATCTGCAAAATTGTAATTATTCACCTACCTCCTCATGCCTTTTGCACACAATGTATATAGACTCTCCTTTTTTCTACTGTATTATTGACTTGTTAATTGTTTACTCCATGTGTAACTCTGTGTTGTCTGTTCACACTGCTATGCTTTATCTTGGCCAGGTCGCAGTTGCAAATGAGAACTTGTTCTCAACTAGCCTACCTGGTTAAATAAAGGTGAAATAAAAAAATTAAAAAATAAATTGCTGTACACCAGCGGATCCATCCAACTTAAATGAGCAGGAGCAGTTTTTCCTTGAAGAATGGGTAGAAATCCCAGCGGCTAGATGTGCCAATCTTAAAGAGACATACCAAAAGAGACTTGCAGCTGTAATTGCTGCAAAAGATTGCTCTACAAAGTATTGACTTTGGGGGTGGTTAATAGTTTTGCACGCTCAAATTCTGTTTTTTTGTCTTATTTCTTGTTTGTTTCACAATAAAACATATTTTGCATCTCCAAAGTGGTAGGCATGTTGTGTAAATCAAATGATACAACCCCATTTTGTAATAACAAAAAAATAAGACACTGTATATCAGTTCAACACAGCTCATGACGCAGTCATAAGTTATATTCTTCAAGAATCAATGGGTACATATAATAGTAATAATAATTTGTATTATTATTTATTTAACTATTGTAGTCCTCATTGTATCAGGAAAGCAAACATAGGCTGATGTATTGAATTCAAAACACACTAGCTAGCTTTCTTGGAAACATCGCTATTTAGCTATCTTGAGAAAGATGATTTGCCCTGAATTCACAGGGAGGAAAAACATGTATGTAATCCAGACTTAACCTATACACATTTGGCTATACAAAATACAAAATTAATTAAAAACATTCAAACCAAAAATTATTACATATTTACAAAATGTACCGGAGCGCTCTGCCTAGTCAACTTCTAAATCCCCAAATGGATGTAGCAACCCCTTTAATCATTCTATCTGCACTGCTTAATTGCAATCATTTACAGATTGATTGACAGACAATCTGTTACAGATTAACATCATCTGTTTATTTACAAATTAGTTAGTTTCGACCAGAGCTATGATAGCTTGCAGGTGTCTTGCTGATTTCAGTGTCAGATTTGAAGTAGATTGAGTAGGAAGGAGAGACTGGGTTGGTAACTGAAGCAGTAATACCTAATTGCACATGCTCACTCGCTTCCTTCTCTCTGGTCCCCATATGAGCGCAAGGTGGGGGACGAGAGCCGAGTGGAGAATGGTCTCCATTGTGACAGGCATCCGTCGGCAGTGCGACTGGCCCAAAGCATGGAGAAGGACCTGCTCCGTCTGCTGGCTGGCGTCGGCTTAATCAATTCTGAGGTCAGATGACCATCTTTGACCCTTGACCCCTTTTCCCTAATATTCTGAGTCTACATATTTCAGCTCTCCTGACCACACACTATAGTCACCACGACTTTTCTACACACACATTAAATGATTCTATTGATAAGTGAAAAGTGAGGAAGAAAGACCAATATTAGCAGGAGAGTAGATACTGTGATTTATGGGATTTAATCAGATTGAGCCCTGAGGTGCAGGTGTTGATGTACTTCGGTCTTGTTCACTCTTCTTGATATTTGAATGCAGCATTATTCTGCTCCCCTAGACTGTGTGATTCAACAGCCCCATCGGACCTCCAGCGCCAAGCTTTTAATAAAGTCTTCAGAGGTATTAACTTGACAGCGCTTTGAAGAAAAGACAAACATAATCTAGAAAAAAAGAGATGAGATAGTCGAATTCAGAATTGGAGCATCTACATATTTTATAATCTCCCTCGCTTTGTCCTAAGAGAATAGGTTCCCTTTGTTTATAGAGAGGTTGACTTCAAAAGGTACCCCTTAATGTGGTGATACAAACTTAAAGAGTTTCACCTCAGTTGTTAGCCAAGCAGGCACCGCAGTTATAATCATTGTTTTTCTGGATCCACCAACTCTGCTGCCTTTGATCCAATCAGAGTTTTGATGACTATGGCTATGTTTGTATCTTTGCTATTTGCTGGGAGGTGTTATGCACTCCATGGAGGCAGAGTTAAGGTGAAGAGAGACGCACACACACAAACACACATGGTTGGGAGTAACGGGTTGTTACATGTAACTGATTTCAAAAAACTAACTGTAATCCTTTATATTTCCAGCAAAAATACTGTAATCGGATTTAAGATACTGTACATTGGAAAATGTAGATGATTACTTTTAAATTCAGAAAGGATGTTTGTGAAAAAAGTATTTGCCACCTTTCTACTCTCTCAATGACATTCAAATCAGCATTGAAAACATTTGCAAGTTTAACTTTATTCTGCCTGAGCAAGTCTCACAGGTCAGAGAACATTATGATGACGCACCAAATGTGTTTGATGGATTGTGGGAAAAAAGAAGGAATAGGCTTTTGTAGGCTATGGTCCAAATTTTGTCTTCCAATGGTCTTACTGCTGTCGGCATCCAAAGATTTGCCTATACATCCAACTTGGAGGTAATCCAACGCTTGGAGGTAAGGACTACAGCAGTTGTGTAGCCTACGGGTGATACGGATATCCGCAATGATGTAAATAATGCTGCTCTCTCATTTATTTGTGCCTTGGTTGTTGTAGGTGGCTGTTCAGAAATGTAGGTGAATTTTAATCCAATAATGGTTGACTTTAAGAAGTTTAAGCTGTCTATCAATCATTGTTTTAGCACTCTGCACAGGTTCATAGTGCGGGACCAGCCTATGGAATAAAGGTTTGAGGGAGTTCCTCCCTTCTAAACTCCTCTGTGGTATTGTGCTCCACACATACAGTCAAAAATAAAACTACGACTGGGGCTTTTATTGCTCAATCTAATTTATGCTGATTAAAGAAAATCCATATGGACACATGATCTTGTTCAGATTTGATAGACCTTAAACAGCTGCAAATTATCGAGATATCAGTGTCACCAACAGGCCTATAGCAAATGCAGCCTATAAGGCATTCATTTTCACATGATAGTAGCACTTTTTGATAGAGGTCAAAGCAGCATTGTGGGGCGGCAGATAGCCTAGTGGTTAGAGCATTGGACTTGTAACCAAAAGGTTGCAAGATTGAATCTCTGAGCTGACAAGGTAAAAATCTGTCATTCTGTCCCTGAACAAGGCAGTTAACCCATTGAATACCATTCCATGAGAGCACCATTTATTTTTCAACTCAAAACAATGTGCCCAATCAGTCCAACATGACAACAAAATAAACATGAACAATAAAGTAGGCTAATAAGTCATTTGATTTTGTGCTATGCTCAGGTAAAACCATTTTACTAATCTACATTTCCATATTTCCAAGTCCTATTATTGAAGATCAAGAGGTATTTAATTCATTGGAATGACTGGAAATTCGCCAGACTGGTTGTTCATATAAAGACATGTTATTCTAATGCCTCTTAACGGGAAGGTCATCTAAAAGTAACTGGAAGTAATCAGATTATGTTACTGAGTTTGGATGATCCAAAGTTACAATTTTGGACAGGAAACTAGTAATTAACAGATTACATTTAGAAAGTAACCTACCAAACACACATACGACAAAACATGTAGATAAATTAGCAAACCACAGCTTATCACTATTTGTGGTTCTCAATTTTTTATATATATATTTTTTTACCTTTTATTTAACTAGGCAAGTCAGTTAAGAACAAATTCTTATTTTCAATTATGGCCTAGGAACAGTGGGTTAACTGCCTGTTCAGGGGCAGAACAACAGATTTGTATCTTGTCAGCTCGGCGATTTGAACTTGCAACCTTCCCTGCCGCCCCATATGACCAGCCAAGTGTGTATATTGTAGTCACAGAGCTTGGTTCACGAGTTTGTTTTCTGTTCTAAGTATTGTCTTTTACAGTACATTAAATAGAGCCAGAGAGCAATGGAACTGCTGAGACAGACAGGACAGGATGGTTAGGTCTAAGAAGAATATCACACTGGAGGATAGCACTTATACAGTACAATTTGTAAAACTTGCGACACACTTACTGCCCAGTCACCTTCCAGAGAGCAGAAGGTACATAGTACATAAGCACAATTACATTACATTGAAAGTAGTCCATTAAAACCCTCCTGCTGTTGGTTCGGGCAATGCGGGTGCTGTAGAGGTGGTACTTACATAAACCTCTCTTAGTTAAGATGTTGCTGTAGCTGATGTCAGTTTGTAAGTACAGAATATGATGCTCTTCTCTGCTTCCGGGGCAGTCGGTGCTGTTGGTTCTGCTGTTGGTTCTTCTGTGGCGGAGGGGCTGATCCAGCCGTGGTGTGTATCTGCTGCAGGGCGAGCTGGCCAGGGGAGACATCGGCGGCAGGGAGGTGCTGAGGAAGAATGGAACTGGGAAGGGAGCAGAGAGGACCGGCAGCATCCACGGCCTCCCCCTGGGCCATGCAGTCCTCCAGGATGTGCGGAAGGCTCTGGAGGTGTGTGTGTGTGAGCGTGCGTGCGGGTCAGCTAGACAGGAGACAGGGCCATGGGAGATTTAAAAGGTGTTTTGCTAATTAGGTTTGTCAGAGAGTCAGGTTCTATTATCCTTTAATGTGTGTGATCGGGACCTTTGCTTTCAAGGGTATTCCCTCCCCTGAAGAGGTATTACATTGGACACGGCACAAACAAACACACTCTCTCCCACTCTGGTCTTATTGGGGTAGACAGAGGGCAGAGGCAGACCTGCAGTAAGACATGTCTTACTTCCCACCTTGAAATGTTGTTTTACTGCAGGGCAATTTGAGGGACCAGAGAGCTGTGCCTGTGTATTATTCAAGGGCAGCAACTGGTCTTCAGGTTTCCCAAGTCTCTTTGAATTAGTGATCTATAAATAAGTTCCTGGGGGGCTGTTGAATAGCTTTCAGTCTTACATCTTAATATCTCCAGTATCTGCAAGATGGTACCGACAGAGAGGGTCGCCTCACTTCTAGTCCTGAGGAAACTATGCAGTATTTAAAAAAAAAAATGTTTTACATTGTTAGCACAGAAAAACTTAAGAGTTATTACATACAGCTGGGCGACGTCAACTTACCAGCACTATGACCAGGAATATGACTTTCCCGAAGCGGATCTTTTGTTCAAACCACCTAAGGCACTCAAACTGTTTCCAGAGGCTGACCCAAAACAACGTCACCACAGGAGAAGTAGACGGAGCGGCCTTCTGGTCAGGCTTCGGAGGCGCTCACACCACCCACTGCTTCCGAGTATTTCACCTGCTAATGTCCAGTTTCTAGATAACAAGGTAGACAAAAAAGGGCTAGGGTTTCTTTTCAGAGAGATATCCGGGATTGTAACATGGCTCTCTGGGGAGCTATTGCATCTTGTTTATGCCGGTCAGTCATGGCCCATCCATATATTTATATTTATATACACATATTCTTATTCCATCCTTTTACTTAGATTTATGTGTGTTGGGTAGTTGTGGAATTGTTAGATTACTTGTTAGATATTGCTGCACTGTCAGAACAAGAAGAACAAGCATTTTGCTACACTTGCAATAACATCTGCTAACCATGTGTATGCGACCAATAGAATTTGATTTGATCTTCTTCACAGCTGTACTGTCATACACAAAAAATGGTAGACCATTTGAAAACCTTTAATTTATAGGCTACTTGGCTATTGCATGGCCAGGACAACAACAAAAAACGCACAGGCACATTACTGTGAACCAGACTTCGTTGTAGTTGGGTAGCCTACTTTCATTTTATTAAATGAAACTGAAAACAAGCAATTGTACAGGAAAATAATGTCATGCCCTGGCCATAGAGAGGCTTTTCATTCTCTCTTTTGGTTAGGCCAGGTTGTGACTAAGGTGGGCATTCTATGATAATTTTCTATGTTTTTGATTTCTGTGTTGTTTGGCCGGATGTGATTCTCAATCAGGAACAGCTGTCTGTTGTTGTCTCTGATTGAGAACCATACTTAGTTAGCTCTTGCCCACATGCAGCGTACCACGCTGCACCTTGGTCCTCATCTTCTTCCACCAATGGCCGTTACTGAACTACCCACCAAAAAAGGACCAAGCAGCGTGGTAACCAGGAGCAGCGTGGAATGGACTCATGGACATGGGAGGACATTCTGGACGGGAAGGGTTCCTAAACATGGGAGGAGATCCTGGCTGGAAGGGATCGCCTCCCATGGGAACAGGTGGAGGCAGCCAGGATAGTGGAGGCAGCAGGTAAAGGGAGCCAGAGCTTTGAGGGAACAAAGCTAGCAAGGAAGCCTGAGAGGCAGCCCCAAAAATGTATTGGGGGGAGCATACAGGGAGTGTGGCTAAGTCAGGTAGGAGACCTGAGCCAACTCCCCGTGCTTACCGTGGCGAGAGGTGGACCGGGCAGGCACCGTGTTATGCCGTGAGGCGCACGGTGTCCCCAGTGTGCAGGCATAGCCCGGTGCGCTACATCGCAGCTCCTCGTATCGGCTGGGCTAGAGTGAGCATCGAGCCAGGAGTAATGAGGCCGGCTCAGCGCATGTGGTCTCCAGTGCGTCTCCTCGGCCCGGGTTATATAGCACCAGCCCTACGCATGGTGTCCCCTGTTCGCTAGCACAGCGCAGTGCGGTCTGTTCCACCCCGCCGCACTTCCCGGGCTACAGGGAGTATCCAGCCAGGACAGGTTGTGCAGGCTCGGTGCTCGAGACCTCCAGTGCGCCTCCAGTCCGGTACATTCGGTGCCACCTCCACGCACCAGGCCTCCTGTGGCAGCCCTACGCACCAGGCTGTCTCTCCGTCTCCTCCCTCCAGGTGCTGCCTCCTGTCCGGCGCTTCCAGAGTCTCCCTCTTGTCCGGCGCTTCCAGAGTCTCCCTCCTGTCCGGCGCTTCCAGAGTCTCCCTCCTGTCCGGCGTTTCCAGAGTCTCCCTCCTATCCGCCGCTTCCAGAGCCTCCCTCCTGTCCGGCGCTTCCAGAGTCTCCCTCCTGTCCAGCGCTTCCAGAGCCTCCCTCCTGTCCTGCGCTTCCAGAGCCTCCCTCCTGTCCGGCGCTTCCAGAGCCTCCCTCCTGTCCTGCGCTTCCAGAGCCTCCCTCCTGTCCGGCGCTTCCAGAGTCGCCCTTCACTTCGGGGCTGCCAGAGTCGCCCTTCACTCCGGCGCTGCCAGAGTCGCCCTTCACTCCGGCGCTGCCAGAATCACAGCCCCTCAGTCTAGAGGCGCCCTCTACGAGGGTCTTCAGTCAGGGGCCCGCTATGAGGGTCCCCGCTCCAGAGGCGCCACCTAAGTGGGCCAAGACTGAGGTGGTACTGTCACGCCCTGGCCATAGAGAGGCTTTTTATTCTCTATTTTGGTTAGGCCAGGGTGTGACTAGGGTGGGCATTCTATGTTAATTTTCTATGTTTTTGATTTCTGTGTTGTTTGGCTGGGTGTGGTTCTCAATCAGGGACAGCTGTCCATCGTTGTCTCTGATTGAGAACCATACTTAGGTAGCTCTTGCCCACATGGGTTTTGTGGGTAGTTATTTTCTGTTTAGTGTGTTTTGCACCTGACTGAGCTGTTTCAGTTGTTCCTTTTGTTACTTTGTATTTAGTGTTCAGTTCTATTTAATAAAAATATGAACACGTACCACGCTGCATCTTGGTCCTCACCTTCTTCCACCAACGGCCGTTACAAATAAGGTTGTTTCTAAATTAAGAGGGTCACCGGCATCAACATATCTCGCACCATGTTGAGCACATGGACACATGTCCATGGTGGGGATTTTACACACATCCAAGATAATTACATGAGCTCGCAAAAAGGGAAAAACCCCTCATATGTAGGGCTGTGATGGTCATGAAATTGTGTCAGCTGGTGATTGTCAAACAAATAACTTCCGGTCTCACTGTAATTGACCGTTAATTAGCATCTCCTGGCTTCAATGCATAGCCTACAAGCCACTGATGCAGACCTTTGGAACATCTACACTTTAAATAGACTAATACATCATTGTAATATAACCTACACCATCACAATAAATCCATGATTTATTTTATACAGGTCTAAAGAGACATGATATGAACATAAGTTGTCCTTATTTTAGGCCCTGATCTGGCTATGCCATATGGCTGTGGACTACACTAGTTCATTTAGCAGACAAGATTTGCTTAGAATTCCATGGCATTATTTCACATTATTTATAGTATGAATAATACAATTGATCATAGCTGAATAAAATACAGTAGAAAGGTATAATAATTATAATTCCCTTTTCCAGGCTGCATGCTCAGAAGCACCTCTCACTCACATGGCTCTCAGTCATGTGATCCGGTTTTTCTTTCAGGCTACAAGTGAAGACAGACACATCGGGGATGCAACTGCACGTGTCCTTTTCCAATTCCAAGGTGCATACTGAAGATATTGGAACAACTGTCCGCATTTAAGTTTTGTCAGCCAACAAGATGAGTAGGTCTAATGAACAGCAAAAGCACTAGTCTATGTCAATCTACTATCCTCCATAGTACAAAGGTTGACCTATTCTGTGCGAGAAACAAATATTCCAAACATGGGATGGGATATATACCAAATTAGTACAACCACTAGCTTAAAAAAAGTAATCATCAAATCAAATCAAATTTATTTATATAGCCCTTCGTACATCAGCTGATATCTCAAAGTGCTGTACAGAAACCCAGCCTAAAACCCCAAACAGCAAGCAATGCAGGTGTAGAAGCACGGTGGCTAGGAAAAACTCCCTAGAAAGGCCAAAATCTAGGAAGAAACCTAGAGAGGAACCAGGCTATGTGGGGTGGCCAGTCCTCTTCTGGCTGTGCCGGGTGGAGATTATAACAGAACATGTCCAAGATGTTCGCATGGTCAAATAATAATAAGGCAGAAAAGTTGAAACTGGAGCAGCAGCACGGCCAGGTGGACTGGGGACAGCAAGGAGTCATCATGTCAGGTAGTCCTGAGGTATGGTCCTAGGGCTCAGGTCCTCTGAGAGAGAGAAAGAAAGAGAGAAAGAGAGAATTAGAGAGAGCACACTTAAATTCACACAGGACACCGAATAGGACAGGAGAAGTACTCCAGATATAACAAACTGACCCTAGCCCCCTGACACATAAACTACTGCAGCATAAATACTGGAGGCTGAGACAGGAGGGGTCAGGAGACACTGTGGCCCCATCCGAGGACACCCCCGGACAGGGCCAAAAAGGAAGGATATAACCCCACCCACTTTGCCAAAGCACAGCCCCCACACCACTAGAGGGATATCTTCAACCACCAACTTACCATCCTGAGACAAGGCCGAGTATAGCCCACAAAGATCTCCGCCACGGCACAACCCAAGGGGGGGTGCCAACCCAAACAGGAAGATCACATCAGTGACACAACCCACTCAAGTGACGCACCCCTCCTAGGGACGGTATGAAAGAGCCCCAGTAAGCCAGAGACACAGCCCCTGAAATAGGGTTAGAGGCAGAGAATCCCAGTGGAAAGAGGGGAACCGGCCAGGCAGAGACAGCAAGGGCGGTTCGTTGCTCCAGAGCCTTTCCGTTCACCTTCCCACTCCTGGGCCAGACTACACTCAATCATATGACCCACTGAAGAGATGAGTCTTCAGTAAAGACTTAAAGGTTGAGACCGAGTTTGCGTATCTTACATGGGTAGGCAGACCATTCCATAAAAATGGAGCTCTATAGGAGAAAGCCCTGCCTCCAGCTGTTTGCTTAGAAATTCTAGGGACAATTAGGAGGCCTGCGTCTTGTGACCGTAGCGTATGTGTAGGTATGTACGGCAGGACCAAATCAGAGAGATAGGTAGGAGCAAGCCCATGTAATGCTTTGTAGGTTAGCAGTAAAACCTTGAAATCAGCTCTTGCCTTGACAGGAAGCCAGTGTAGGGAGGCTAGCACTGGAGTAATATGATAATTTTTTTTGGTTCTAGTCAGGATTCTAGCAGCCGTATTTAGCACTAACTGAAGTTTATTTCGTGCTTCATCCAGGTAGCCGGAAAGTAGAGCATTGCAGTAGTCTAACCTAGAAGTGACAAAAGCATGGATACATTTTTCTGCATCATTTTTGGACCGAAAGTTTCTGATTTTTGCAATGTTACGTAGATGGAAAAAAGCTGTCCTTGAAATGGTCTTGATATGTTCTTCAAAAGAGAGATCGGGGTCCAGAGTAACGCCGAGGTCCATCACAGTTTTATTTGAGGTCCACAGTTTTATTTGAGGTCCTTCACAGTAATGAGGCTGATCCAACAGATTAGAATGTTTAGCTTGTTTATAAACATTTAGCTTATTTCTTCACATTATAAGCACAGCAACGGGCACACGGCAGAAGGCTTTAAGCACAAATGTACCATTAGCAGGAAAACACCATTCTCATAAGTGACTTCATTTTTATGGTGATAATTATTTTCCTCAAACTTGAAACTCACACGCTACGTATGTATTCTAGTTAGGCTCTTAATTTTAAGAAGTTATTTGTAACCTGGCTCAAATCGGTCTTTGAAATTGTGTTTCTTACATCGGATAAAAGTAGAGACTCAGAGCTACAAAATGGTATATCATACACTGCATTTTTGAGAAATAATGGGAAAATAATTCTGCTTTGAAAGTTGATAAACTTGTAAACTCAGTTTTGAGAAAATGGCCTTTGAATATTTTGGTACTTACTGGAGAGCTCTCCTTTGTATACACCCATTCCGCGGACCGCTAGCTGTCTAGAGCATATTTAACTGTTAACTGAAGAGATCCATCAGACAATTTCTTGGGCCACTATACCTATTTTGCTAATTGGACTGGACCCCTTTACTACACGAAACCCTACTAATCCATCACGACTGGTCCGGCGACGCAACCACACGAGGTCGCTATAACAGACTTCTTCTGTCGCAACGTCCCTCTAAGGCCCTTCTGCTAGCTTGCTATCCCCGGCCTGCTAGCTGTCTGAATCGCCGTGTCTCTAGCCAGCCTAACTACTCACTGGACCCCTATGATCACTCGGCTACGCATGCCTCTCCCTAATGTCAATATGCCATGTCCATTGCTGTTCTGGTTAGTGATTATTGTCTTATTTCACCGTAGAGCCTCTAGCCCTGCTCAATATGCCTTAGCTAACCCTTTAGTTCCACCTCCCACACATGCGGTGACATCACCTGGTTTAAATTATGTTTCTGGAGACAATATCTCTCTCATCACTCAATGCCTAGGTTTACATCCACTGTATTCACATTCTACCATACCTTTGTCTGTACATTATACCTTGAATCTATTCTATCGCGCCCAGAAATCTGCTCCTTTTACTCTATTTTCGGAACGTGCCAGACGACCAGTTCTTATAGCCTTTAGCCGTACACCGTACACTTATTCATCTGGTGATGTTGAGGTCAATCCAGTCCCTGCAGTGCCTAGGTCCACTCCTATTCCCCAGGTGCTCTCATTTGTTGACTTCTGTAACCATAAAAGCCTTGGTTTCATGCATGTTAACATGAGATGAATCCTCTCCGTTTGTTTTATTCACTGCCTTAGAACATTCTGCCAACCCGGATGTCCTAGCCGTGTCTGAATCATGGCTTAGGAAGACCACCAAAAACAATGAAATTTCCATCCCTAACTATAACATTTTCCGACAAGATAGAACTGCCAAAGGGGGCGGAGTTGCAATCTACTGCAGAGATAGACAGAACTCTGCAGGCTAACTATCCAGGTCTGTACCCAAACAATTCGAGCTTCTTCTAAAAGTCCACCTTTCCAGAAACAAGTCTCTCACCGTTGCCGCTTGCTATAAACCACTCTCTGCCCCCAGCTGTGCCTTGGACACCGTATGTGAATTGATTGTCCCCCATCTATCTTCAGAGCTCGTGCTGCTATGTGGCCTAAACTGGGCATGCTTAACACCCCAGCCGCCCTACAATCTAAGCTTGATGCCCTCAATCTCACACAAATTGTCAATGAACCTACAAGGTACCACCCGAAATCCATAAACACCGGCACCCTCATAGATATCATCCTAACCAACTTGCCCTCCAAATACACCTCTGCTGTCTTCAATCAAGATCTCAGTGATCACTGCCTCATTGCCTGCATCCGTAATGGGTCTGCGGTCAAACGACCACCCCTCATCACTGTCAAACGCTCTCTAAAACACTTCAGCGAGCAGGCCTTTCTAATCGACCTGGCCCAGGTATCCTGGAAGGATATTGACCTCAACCCGTCAGTAGAGGATGCCTGGTTATTCTTTAAAAGTGCCTTCCTCACCATCTTAAATAAGCATGCCCCATTCACAAAATGTAGAACCAGGAACAGATATAGCCCTTGGTTCACTCCAGACCTGACTGCCCTTGACCAGCACAAAAACATCCTGTGGCGTACCGCATTAGCATCGAATAGTCCCCGTGATATGCAACTTTTCAGGGAAGTTAGGAACCAATATACACAGGCAGTTAGGAAAGCCAAGGCTAGCTTTTTCAAACAGAAATTTGCATCCTGTAGCACAAACTCTGGCTATTTTCATGTTATCCAGAGTGTTGGTGACTAACTGTGCTCCTGGCAACAATTTAATTACGCTCTTTTGCCAAAGTTTACTGGCCATATTCAACTGGTGTTGAGTGTTAGTAAATTCATCAGTTATTCTTTGCTCTGACGAGAGTGTTCTGAAACAGTTGTTGCAGTGACGTTCTATTGAAATGGATACTTCCATACTGGAGTCTTTTGTTAAGTTTTAATAGCAATACTTTAAAAAATAAAAAATAAGCAGTGTTAGACAGGATTACCCTACACATACTGACCTGCTCAAATAGACAGAAGACTTCTATATGGCAGACCAATCCAAACTCACCTCTCAGCATTTCCAGCCCACTCATTATCTCAGCCAATCATGGCTATCGGGAAGGTTGATTACTTTTTCTGTGGCTTAACCAACTAGGCTCGTAATTTAACAATTGTATTAGTATTTACAGTTTGTTATTAAGGCACATGAAAGTTCACAAAAAAATGTATGTTCAAAAGGCTCTCGTGTGAAGTAGTGACCTGCAACATACATGAAACGGGTCACATTTTGCCACTTTAGTTGTGATACAAACCTTATCAAACCATACAGGCCTATGGGCTAGGCTACATGAGGTGTGTGACTATGATTTGCTAAAATAAAGGCATGTGCTGTTTCTTGTCTTAAGCTGGGCATCATTCACGTGTGATAGGCTAATGATGTCACTTATCAGCTTATTTTTGATTTAATCTTGTCTTTAGATACACTACATATTATAGGTGTGAAAATTCTGCTGGTTTAGAATGGACCATTATCTTGCACCTGTCTTGAACAGGGGCAGGGGGAAAAATACATTAAATAACGAATGTAGGATGCTTTTCACGTGGTTAATTTTCATGCCAGCCAAGTAGGCTATACTCAGTTATAAAGCAAAGCAATGTGCTTAATATTCGATTGAGTTGAGAGGTTGAGAAATAAATATCGTAGGAATCTCAAATAGAAAATATATTTTGATTTGTTTAAAACGTTTTTCGTGTTATTTCATAGTTTAGATGTCTACAGTGTAGAAAATAGTAAAAACAAATAAAGAAAACCCTGGAATGGGATAGGTCGGGGTGTGACCAGGGTGGGCATTCTAGTTTCTTTATTTCTAGGTTGGCCTGGTATGGTTCCCAACCAGAGGCAGCTGTCTATCGTTGTCTCTGTTTGGGGATCATACTTAGGCAGCCTTTTCCCATCTGTTGGTTGTGGGATCTTGTTTGTGTATAGTTGCCTTGAGCACTGCATAGCTTCACGTTCATTTTGTTCTTTATTGTTTTTTGCCGGATCACGTAATAAAATGATGAACCCAAACCATGCTGCATTGGTCAGATTCTTACAACAACATTCGTGACAGAAGATCCCACCACCCACGGACCAAGCAGCGTGCCCAGGAGGAGCAGGGATCCTGGGCCTGGGAGGAAAGCCGGGAGTGGAGGACATCCTGGACTTGGGATGAAATAATGGCAGGAGCCTGCCATGGAAGCAGGCGGAAGCAGCGAAGGAGGGACAGCAACAACACCGGGATTCGCGGCCCAAGAAGCAGCCTAAAATCTTTTTTTTTTGTGGGAGGCACACTGGGTGGTCGACAGAGCTGAGGGTTGAGTCAGAGACTGAGGAGGAATATTGGGATAGATTGAGTGAGGAGTGGTTGGTGAAAGATGAGGAGAGTGATGAGAGAGGACTGAATAGGCAAGACAGTCGCCCTGAGGAGCGTGTTAGCCGTCCGATGCCACCGGTGCCAGCTCTCCGCACTTGCTTTGAGGAGAGTGTCATCGTTCCGGTACAATGTGTGCCGGTCTACGCACCGTGTCTCCAGTGCGCCTCCACAGCCAGGTACGTCCTGTGCCAGCTCCCCGCACTTGCCGTGCAAAGGTTGTCATCTGTCCAGCACACGTTGTGCCAGCTTTACGCTCCAAACGTCCAGTGCGACTCCACGGCCCAGTACGTCCTGTGCCGGTTCTACGCACCGTGTCTAAAGTGCGCCTCCACAGCCCGGTGCGTCCTGTGCCAGCCCCCCGCACTTGCCGTGCGAAGGTTATCATCTGTCCAGGACACATTGTGCCAGCTCTATGCTCCATACCTCCAGTGCGCCTCCACAGCCCAGTACGCCCTGTGCCAGCTCCACGCACAAGGCCTTCAATGCGTCTCCCCAGCCTGGTACGCCTTGTGCCAGCTCCACGCACCAGGCCTTCAGCTAAGGTCTGCAGTCCGGAGCCTCTAGCGACAGATCCCAATCCGGAGCCTCCAGCGACGGTTCCCAGTCCGGAGCCTCCAGTGATGATCCGTGGTCCAGAGCCTCCAGTGAGGGTTCCCGGTTCTGAGCCTCCAGAGAGGTTCCCAGTCCAGAGCCTTCAGCAAGGGTTCCCGGTCCGGTGTCCCCGGCGACGATCCACAGTCTGGAGCTCCCGGCGACGATCCACGGTCCGGTTCCTCCGGCGACGATCTACAGGCCAGAGCTTCCAGCGACGATCCACGGCCCGGTTCCTCCGCCTACGACTCACGTTCCGGTTCATCCGGCGACGATCCCTGGTCTGGAGCTACAGGCGACGATCCCCACGCCAGAGTCGCCACCGAAGCGGGCAGATCCACAAGCGGAGCGGGGTCTATGTCCCACACCGGAGCAGATACTTACAACAACGTTTGTGACAATCAGTGAATTCTAACTGTACTTAACCTTGTTGGGATAGGGGGCTGCATTTTCACTTTTGGATGAAGAGCATGCCCAGAGTGAACTGCCTCCTACTCTGTCCCAGATGGTAATATATGCATATTATTAGTATTGGATAGAAAACACTCTGAAGTTTCTAAAACTGTTTGAATGATGTCTGTGAGTATAACAGAACTCACATGGTAGGTGAAAACCTGAGAAAAAAACAACCAGGAAGTGGGAAATCTGAGGTTTGTAGTTTGTCAAAGCTTGGCCTACCGAATACACAGTGTCTATGGAGTCAAGTTGCACTTCCTACGGCTTCCACTAGATGTCAACGGTCTTTAGAAACTTGAAAGAGGATTCTATAAAGGAGGGGCTCATGAGACCTGTTTGAGTCAGTGGTCTGGCAGAGTGTCTCAGGCTCGTGACGCGTGCTCCCGACAGAGTTACCTCTCGTTCCAGTGCTTTTCTTCAGACATTGGAATTTTCCGGTTGGAAGCTTATTGATGTTTTATGTTAAAGATTGATTCCATACATCGTTTGACTTGTTTCTACAACCTGTAACAGAACTTTTTGAGTTTTTGTCTGGACGAAGTGCTCTCGCCTCATGAAGATGGATTACTGGGCTGAACACGCTAACAACAAGTAGCTATTTGGACATAAATGATGGACTTTATGGAACTTTATCGAACAAATCAGTCATTTATTGTCAAACTGGGATTCCTGGGAGTGCCTTCTGATGAAGATCATCAAAGGTAAGTTAATATTTATAGTGTTATTTCTAACCTCTGTTGACTCCAAAATGGCAGACATTTCTCTGGCTGGATTGGGCTCTGATCACCGTTCTCAGATTATGCTTAAATCTGACACAGAGGTTGCATTAAGGAGAAGTCTATCTTTAATTCTGTGAATAACAGTTGTATCTTTTATCAATGTTTATTATGAGTATTTCTGCAAAATCCCCGGATGTTTTGGAATCAAAACATTACTGCACGTAACGCACCAAAGTAAACTGAGATTTTTGGATATAAATACGAACATTATTGAACAAAACATACATGTATTGTGTAACATGATGTCCTATGAGTGTCATCTGATGAAGATCCTCGAAGGTTAGTGATTCATTTTACCTATATTTCTGCTTTTTGTGACTCCTATCTTTGGCTGGAAAAATGAGTGTTTTTTTGACTTGGCTATGACCTAACATAATCATATGTTGTGCTTTCTCTTTAAAGCATTTTTGAAATCGGACACAATGGGTAGATTAAAAAGATGTTTATCTTTCATTTGCTGTATTGGACTTGTTAATGTGTGAAAGTTACATATTTAAAAAAAAAAAAAAGAATTTCGCTCACTGACTTTTCAGCGGAATGTTGTCGAGGGGTTCCGCTAGCACCAATAATTATCAATTCTATAAACACTGTTTCCTATGCTTGTTCATTGAACCATTAATGAATATGCACCTGTGGAATGGTCATTAAGACACAAACATCTTACAGACGGTAGGCTATTAAGGTCACAGTTATGAAAACTTAGGACACTAAAGAGGCCTTTCTACTGACTCTGAAAAACACCAAAAGAAAGATGCCCAGGGTCCTGCTCATCTGCGTGAACGTGCCTTAAGCATGCTGCAAGGAGGCATGAGGACTGCAGATGTGGCAAGGGCAATACATTTCAATGTCCGTACTGTGAGACGCCTTAGACAGAGCTACAGGGAGACAGGACGGACAGCTGATCGTCCTCGCAGTGGCAGACCACGTGTAAAAACACCTGCACAGGATCGGTACATCCGAACATCACACCTGCGGGACAGGTACATAGATTGCAACAACAACTGCCCGAGTTACACCAGGAACGCACAATCCCTCCATCAGTGCTCAGACTGTCCGCAATAGGCTGAGAGAGACTGGACTAAGGGCGTATAGGCCTGTTGAAAGGCAGGTCCTCACCAGACATTACCTGCAACAACGTTGTCTATGGGCACAAACCCACCATTCCTGGGTCAGACAGGACTAGCAAAAAGTGCTCTTCACTGACTGGTCGCGATTTTGTCTCACCAGGGGTGATGGTCGGATTCACCTTTATCATCGAAGGATTGAGCGTTACACCGAGGCCTGTAGTCTGGAGAGGGATCGATTTGGAGGTGGAGCGTCCGTCAGGGTCTGGGGTGGTGTGTCATAGCAGCATTGTACTGAGCTTGTTGTCATTGCAGGCAATCTCAACGCTGTGCTCATCCTGACATGACCCTTCGGCATGACAATGCCATCTGCCATACTGCTCGTTCTGTGCGTGATTTCCTGCAAGACAGGAATGTCAGTGTTCTGCCATGGCCAGCGAAGAGCCCGGATCTCAATCTCAATCCCACGTCTGGCACATGTTGGATCGGAGGGTGAGGACTAATGCCATTCCCCCCAGAAATGTCTGGGAACTTGCAGGAGCCTTAGTGGAAGAGTGGGGTAACATCTCACAGCCAGAACTGTCAAATATTGTGCAGTCCATGAGGAGGAGATGCACTGCAGTACTTAATGCAGCTGGTGGCCACACCAGATACTGACTGTTACTTTTGTTACCCCCCCTTTGTTCAGGGACACATTATTCAATTTCTGTTAGTCACATGTCTGTGGAACTTGTTCAGTTTATGTCTCAGTTGTTGAATCTTATGTTCATACAAATACTTACACATGTTACGTTTGCTGAAAATAAACCCAGTTGACATTGAAAGAACGTTTCTTTTTTTGCTGAGTTTATAAGGGTACAAGGCGAGACCCAAATGCAGACACAGGAAGCAGATGGTTGAGTTCTGATATTTATTACACCAAAAGGGGTAATCAAAAGGCAGGTCTGGGACAGGACAGGCGAGAGTTCATAAACCAGGTCAGAGTCCAAAGGATAGGCAGGCTCGAGGTCAGAACAGGCAAAGTGGTCAGGCAGGCAGATTCTGTGTCAGGATAGGCAAGGGTCAAAACCAGGAGGGCTATGAAAAAAATAGGAGCGAGGAGAAACACGACAAACTGGCACAGAGAGACAGGAAACACACTGAGAAATACACTGAGGATTAATGGGGAAAACAGGAGACACCTGGAGGTGGTTGGAGACAATCACCAAGACAGGTGAAACAGATCAGGGTGTGACAACATAGCTAAATTCCTGCCAATCGTAAGCACAGGAAGTCACATAGTGCGGACGCACCCAATACGATGCTAACTGCTATGTTTACTATGCAAACAGTTTTAACCATTTGCTAACCTATGCTGCTATGGTTACTATTCTAACTGTTATTTTCCACACTTTATGGACTTTTAGCTGAGTGGCTATGCACTGCACCTGTCTAATGGCAATGTGCCAGGATAGAGCATCCATAATGCAGCAAGGATAAAGGTAATTTTCACATGGGTGTTGACCAAATGGCTTCTCCAGCAGCAGATGGGACAGAAGTTGGACATTGAAGACGAGGTACAGTAACATAACAGCCCAGGTCTCCCTTGGGAAATAGGTTTTCTGACCTCAATGGGACTTTCTAGTTAAAGTCAAGTTAGTCAATATGAGGAGCTGTTTATGTATTTTTACTAAAAAGCGGTTATTCCCCCAAGCTCTGTATGTCAGCGCAGTGATAATGTGAGAAGACGTGATCACCCAACCATCAATAAATCATTATTTTAACTCAGTTACAGTACCACAAGGAGAGTGAATAATGTATTCATTTCAAATGTCAGTCTCATTGATATGTGTCTGACTGTGCCTGTCAGAGACAGCATTGTTAACAAATCTCTATGGTTTTAACTGGTAAGCCTCAGTAGCATTGTGATAAAATATTTAGGTGTATCTATATTTGACATTTTTAGTCAGTAAGGAGACAATCTTGTTCAGAGCAACTTACAGGAGCAATTAAGGTTAAGTGCCTTGCTCAAGGGCCCATCAACAGATTTCTCACCTAGTCGGCTCGGGGACTCAAAACAGCTTCAGTGATATTTACAATTCGTTCCAGTCATTGGCAGCAGAGAACTGGAAGGAAAGGCGGCCAACGGAAGAGTTGGCTTTGAGGATGACCAGTGAAATATACCTGCTGGAGCGTGTGCTACGGGTGGGTGCTGCTATTGTGACCAGTGAGCTGAGATAAGGCGGGGTTTTACCTAGCAAAGACTTATAGATGACCTGGAGCCAGTGGGTTTGGTGACGGATGTGTAGTAAGGGCCAGCCAACAAGAGCATACAGGTCGCAGTGGTGGGTAGTATATGGGGCTTTGGTGACAAAACAGATGGCACTGTGATAGACTACATCCAGTTTGCTGAGTAGAGTGTTGGAGGCTATTTTGTAAATGACATCGCCGAAGTCAAGGATCAGTCGGATAGTCAGTTTTACGATGGTATGTTTAGTATTCGGAACATTTGGTAATCAGAAAGTTTGTTTCAAGTTTTAATCTCACTTGCACATGTACAGTGCAGTACAGTGAAATGCCTTTCTTGCAAGCTCCAAACACAACAATGCAGTAATAAATATCAATGAAGCACTAAAAATAACGTAAGGTAGAACAAAACACACATGAAATAAGAACACGAGAAAGTAAGAAGCCATATACAAGGTCAGTTCCAATACAATATTTACAATATGCAGAGATACTGGAGTGATGTTCGACGAGCACGTGTCCACATACTTTTGGTCATGTAGTGTATTTTTATGTGCAACCCAATCCAGTGATCGTGATGAATTTTGGGTTGACAATTAGACTATAGTTGCTATATTTTACCTCCAAATATGACTCCAGAGTGTTTTGTATAACAGAGACAAATTACATACATCTTTTATGTGCAATAACTAATATCATAGGCTAACTCATTTGGGAAATTCAAAACTAGATATAATACTCACTGCTAGTAGCTAAGTATTCAGTGATTACAGTACATTTGAATGTCCTAATAAAAACTTTGCAGTTGTAGCCTACTACCCATGAGACACACAGGCCTATTTCCTGCAATTGCCGTTACGCATTTCTATATCTCAAAGCCATATCACATATATTGGTCGTAAAATAGTTGCTTTTGAGCTGAATATTAATACCCTCCTCTCTCCGACAAGGAAAAGGGGACAACGTTTCCAAAGCTGTGTTTTTCCTGCAATTTGTATTTTGAAATGTTATACAATCAGAACATATTTTTCTCTTGTGCGGTGAGTGGCTCAATCATCACAGCACCAGGCCCCAACGAGGGCACAGGCCCCAACGAGGGCACAGGCTCAGCGTCAGGGTAGACACTTTCATTACAGGAATCATGAGGATAATGCGCTTTGCTTTTTGACCAAATCATAGTTTTAGATGCCCAAATAATAGGATGTTTGAGTGAGGTAACGCTGTGGAATGTGCTCTTTCAACATTTCTAGGCAGCCTTTATGTTTTTTTTACGACCGATGATCTTGTCTGTCTAACTGATGACAGAGTTGGAGCAGGTGTCTTTGCTGATGCCGTGTTGGACTTTGAATGTGAGGCTGAGCTGTGGTCACCCAAACTATCAGAAAACCAGGCCGGTCGTTGCCCACTGATCAGCCAAATGCTCATGATTGATAACAGAGTATAACAGATAGTATAACAGAGAACAAAAAAAGTATCTTAACAGGCCCATGGGCCACACCACCTTTTAAAATCTTTGTATATTTTTTTATTTAAAAAGGTATGGGCCTGTTAAGATACTTTTTTGTACCGTTTCTAACAAAAAAAATATATATATAATGTATTCAATATATATATATTTTTTTATGTGTGTGTCAATTTCGAACAGCAAACCAACAAAAAAATGTTTCAGATCATCTGGGGTTAGCCAGAATTGCCGGATGTACCTACCTAACTGTGATTTAATTATTATTTTTGTCAAAAATAGCTTCTTAGCAAAGGGCATTTACTCAAGCAAGAATTTTGCTTGGTCTGAGTGCGGAGGGAAAAGCTGAAAATGTACTGTTATTGGCAGAGATTTGAACTCCCATTCCAATTAGTCTCTAGTTAACAAATTGATCACATGGTGATGTCACCATGGAAGGACAACTCCATCCCCCAAAACAGACTGAAATTTCAGGTGGTGTGATCATTTTCACAGTATTATTCCAACCTCAGTGTTTAAATATACACAATATAAAACACAGAAATCACATTTTTTGACTGCACTGGGCCTTAAAAATATGGGATGGGATCAAGTGTTTGTTAAACATAGCAAGATGAGCTGCACATAGTATCCACAATAGAACATTACAATTATACTCAGAGCCATATGCAGTAGTAGTTATAGTAAATATGTTGAAACAATGTGCAATATACAGTACTACCACTGACTTCAGTTAATGGTTGGTTATCTTCAAGGCTTTAAGGTCCCACTCTTAGTATGGTTCTCCAAAATGGTGACTGTCAGTGTCTATATTCCTGTAGCAGTAACATTTTGTCAAATTTCTGACCGGTTGACTAATTGCATTTTTTGCAGACTTTTTCAATTCAATAACATTTGACCCTTTCAAGGCAAAGCCGGTCGGTGATGTTGAGCAATGCTGCATGTTTAAGAGAATTGAGCATGGTCCACAAGTCAGGTGGACATCCTCACAGTTACTGAGAAATCTCTCTGTCTGTCTCTGTATGTATAATTCCATGTGTGCCCTCACAACTAATGCTCCGAATGTACAATGCCATGTTCCTAATGCTTTCACACCTTCTTCACGACTGTGCGTGTGTGTGTTTGGACCATTTTAAGTCTTCAGTGATTTGGACACAGAGGAACTTGAAGCTCTCCACCTGCTCCACTGCGGCCCAGTTGATGTGGGTGGGGCATAATCCTGTTTGTCACTTGAGTTCCATAAACCTGCTTAGACCGTTACGGAATGAAAATGAGTATCTCGTGCTCTATCACTCTCAAACACCACTAAGTAGACATAGAGGAAATCGGATTCCCACACACACCAGTTATGCCGTCTTATTAAGGTGTGTGGCATTTTACTTCCAAGCAGTCCATATATTGTAGTGTTGTTTCCAGAAGCTATGGAATCCAGACACGTAAAAAAAAAACGTTTTGTGTTCTGTGTGTGTGTGTGTAGGCATGGGGAGCCCTGAGGATGACCTGACTCTGAGAGCAGCTTTGTATGGAATGCTGTTCCACATCCAGGCAGACAGCTCAGACTGGAAGGGAGCTCTGAATCTGCTGAAGCATGCTATCCCCACACAAGAAACAGGTTGTGAGTACTAGATAGAGATGGCAAGGGGAATAGGGGAGAGAGAAAGGCAGAAGGGAGAAAAGTGTGATAGAATATAGATGGAAGAGAACAAGGGATAGACATGGTGAAAGGAAAGGAGGAGAGAGAAAAGGATTTATACAACACTGCCATCATCATTTGTATGCATGCGCATGCAAGGTATTCATACCTTGATATGAATATGACGTTATAAATTAGTATGTACGTAGATGTATGTTTAATGAAATTTGATATTTTGGATAGGCAAAATTCTTTCAATATGGATGCCTCAGCAAAAAAGACCTCATCCTTATTGGGTGAATGAGCATAACTTTAAATATGTATGATTTGTACAAATCTACTGCTTAATAAAAACAACTTTGAGGGCATTTCAGAGCGTCAAATCCTTATGAAAACATTAGGTGTTGATAGTTTAGCCGAAGGATGTGCACATCCACATAGTTACTGGAAATGACAATGTGAAAACAAAATGTCTGAGCAAGGACCGTATGATTCGGGTCTACATGATGATGTGAAAAGGGCAGAAGAGTGTGAAACTGTGTATGTTCTCTCCTTGACTGTGCCTTAGGCTCCTGTTAAAGCACTGGGTGCTGGTGAGGGCCTGGCTAGGGGAGAGCGTTCTGCTAGACATGCCGAAGTTCAGGGATGAAGGGGAACTCAGTGCCACATGTGGGAGCAATGGAGTTGCACTGTGTGCTGGGGAAATACTAAAGCAGCTGGCCAGCTACCAGAACTCCATAATCTCCCTACTGGTAGGTTTTAACACAAACGCACACACGACGCACACTCACATAAACAGAAATGCACACCCACCAAAACACACTTTCCACATTCACTATTGCGATAGACTACTTTAGAGACATACACATAGCTTCTGTGCTCTCTTCGAAGTGTGAAAGATTGCAGCAGTTCCTTGCTAGGTTTGAATCCCAAGTGGAGCTATTGCGCTTAGGGTGTTGAAGGACTCTAGCAATATCTAGTGGAAACTTAGTGCTATTGCAGCTGTGCTCTGTGTATCGCGCTTAAGCTGTAGCTTTGTATGCGTGAGCCTTATGGGTTTATGGTGTGTGAAGAGTCACTGGCAGAAGGTGGATTACCTGTTGGACTTTGGGGAGTGGCTATACTGTCAGAACTTTCCCCTGGCTGACTCCCAGCACCAGTGGGCTATCGACATCCTCCTGCACATGAACACACCATAAAGAGAGCAATAGAATGTTTATCGTCATTGCTATGCATTTTGTATCCTTGCTATGTAAAAGTATGTTTAGCTGCTCAAGAATAGTAAACCATTACCTCTTCTTCTCTATTAATAGAAAAGACTGGTGCCCAAGAGATGCAAACTGAAAGAACCGCAGAGGAGAGAATTCCCAAGGAGGTACTGATTTCTCTTGGGATGAGTATGTAGAATGGCAATGCTGACCTGGGATCAAATACTATTTCAAATATCTTCAAGTACTTTAGCAGGGCTTGACTATGCTTGCCTAGATCCAATAGAATATTATCAGCTGCAATCCTGCCACTTTGGCACTCCAAGTAGAGCAGAGCAGATGGCAAAGTATTAGAACATTTTCAAATAGTGTTGAACCCAGTTCTTATGTAACGTTACAGTGCCTACATAAAGTGTTCAGACCCTTTGACTTTTTCCACATTTTGTTGTTACAGCCTGAATTTAAATTTGATTTAAATTTAGATTTTTGGTCACTGGCCTACACACAATACCCTATAATGTCAAAGGTGAATTATATATATACTTTTACAAATTAGTAAAATATAAAAAGTTGAAAGGTCTTGAGTCAGGAATTGTTTAACATGATTTTTTAATGACTACCTCATCACTGTACCCCCCCCCACACACACACACACACACAGTGACGTGTATTCATGGATGCCAAAGGAAGCCAGGCTTCCTCTGTCCAGTGTCTGTTCTTTTGCCCATCTTAATCTTTTCTTTTTATTGGCCAGTCTGAGATATGGCTTGTTCTTTGCAACTCTGCCTAGAAGGCCAGCATCACAGAGTTGCCTCTTCACTGTTGACGTTGAGATTGGTGTTTTGCGGGTACTATTTAACAAAGCTGCCAGTTGAGGACTTGTGAGGCATCTGTTTCTCAAACTAGACACTCTAATGTACTTGTCCTCTTGCTCAATTGTCCACCGGGGCCTCTCATTCCTCTTTCTATTCTGGTTAGGGCCAGTTTGCACTGTTCTGTGAAGGATGTAGTACACAGCGTTGCACAAGATCTTCAGTTTCTTGGCAATTTCTAGCATGGAATAGCCTTAATCTCTCAGAACAAGAATCGACTGACGGGTTTCATAAGAAATACCTTTGTTTCTGGCCATTTTGAGCCTGTAATCGAACCCGCAAATGCTCCAGATTCTCAACTAGTCTAAAGAATGCCAGTTTTATTGCTTTTTTAATGAGAACAACAGTTTGCAAAAGGGTTTTCTAATGATCAATTAGCCTTTTAAAATTATAAACTTGGATTAGCTAACACAACGTGCCACAACGAACACAGGAGGGATGGTTGCTGATAATGGGCCTCTGTACGCCTATGTAGATATTCCAGTAGATATTCCATAAAAAAAAATCTGCCGTTTCCAGCTACAATAGTAATTTACAACATTTACACTGTATTCCTGATCAATTTGACGTTATTTTAATGGACAAAAACATTTGCTTTTCTTTCAAAAACAAGGACATTTCTAAGTGACCCCAAATCTTTCACTGGTAGTGTATTTTTTTAAATATAGCTTTCTTTGCTCTTTTCCATATTATGTCTATCTCTGATAAGCTACCCAGGAAAGGGCTGAAAATAGCCCATATTAATATATGAAGCCCAAGAAATAAGGTTCATGTAATCAATACCTTGCTAACGTCAGATTTAAAATATGAATATATTAGCCATTTCTGAGACTCACTTAGATAATTCATTTCATACAGTGGTAGCCATACAAGGATATAACATCTATAGAAGAGGCAGGAATGCTTATGGGGGAGGTGTTGCTGAATATATTCGGAGCCCTATTCCTGTAATGCTTAGAGAAGATCTTATGGCAAGTGTTATTGGAGTGTTTTGGTTGCAGGTTCTCCTGGCACATCTAAAGCCTTTTCTTTTGGGGTGTTGCTATAGGCCACCAAGTGCTAACACTCAGAATCTAAACAATCTGTGTGGAAATGCTTTATAGTGTATGTGATGTCAACAGAGAGGTCTAATTTTGTGGGGATCTGAATATTGACTGATTTTTATTAAGCTGTCCGCTCAAGAGGAAGTTTCTCACTGTAACCGGTGCCTTTAATCTTGTTCAGGTTATTTCCTTGTCCCATCGTACTCTAGCAACTCCTTGTGGCGGGCCGGGCGCCTGCAAGCTGACTTCGAGCGCAAGTTGGACAGTGATTTCTCCGAAACATTGGTGTGGCTGGCTCCCGGGTTAAGTGAGCAGTGTGGCTTGGCAGGGTTGTGTTTTGGAGGATGCATGGCTCTCGACCTTCGCCTCTCCCGAGTCTGTAGGGGAGTTGCAGCGATGGGACAAGACTGTAATTGGATATTGTGAAATATTAAAAGGGGTGAAAGTACAAAAAATATATAATAAAGCGGTCATACAAAATATTTTGCTGAGACTTATATGGATAATGTTAGAAATATTTGTTGGTCTGAAGTAATTAATTAGGAGCATCTAGACACTCCACTTGATGAATTTATGAAATTGCATCTTCCAATTATTGATAAACATGCACCTGTTAAACTGACTGTTAGAACTGTTAAGGCTCCACGAATTGATGAGGAATTGAAAAACTGTATGGTTGAAAGAGATGGGGCAAACAGAGTGGCTAATAAGTCTGGCTGCACATCTTCCTGGCTGACTTACTGCAAATTGAGAAATGATGTGACTAAACTCAACAAAAAGAAGAAGAAACTGTATTATGAAGCCAAGATCAATGATATAAAGAATAATGTTTAAAAAACTTTGGAGTACTTTAAATGAAAATGTGGGCAGAAAGACAAATTCAACTCCTTTTATTGAATCAGATGGCTTATTCATCACAAAACCATTTGAATTAGTTGATTATTGATTACTTAATTGGCAAAGTGGGCAAATGAGGGCAAGAAATGCCAACAATAGGAAAGAGAAAGGAGGATACCTAGTCAGTTGTCCAACTGAATGTATTCAACTGAAATGTGTCTTCCGCATTTAACCCTAGTGAGCCATCGTACTATCATGACTTGACTTTCATTAATCTGATGATTTATTTATTTAATCCACTAACAATGTTTAATTATTACCCGATTTAAATGAACCATGTAACAATTAACTCATTAGGAATTTGGGAATTTGTTTAGCGAGTTACCATCTCCCAAATTAAACTCTAGAAAATATGTTGATAAGTCACTTATTATTTCATTACGTCATATCAGTCTCATTCTGAACAGTCGTGACCCTCTTGGATCCAGAAAGAACCCCAGCTTTGCTGATTATTCAGTAGTACAATACACACACACTTACATGAGACAAAAGTTCCTAGTGGACTGACAAGATATGACAGCATATTACACAGAGATAGAGAAGGGGGTGGGGAAAATGGAGAATTTTTTTGTACTTTTTTTAGGAATGTCTTCACATTAATCACACACCTTGCACACGAACCCCCGTGCGCTTTGGAATAAGAAGCAATGAATATATTTACACGTTTGAATGCCGCTGTTTGTCATCTATCTCTGTTGAAACCAAACCTTCTTGAAAGGGGGTTTGTTAGCCTTTCCACAGCCCACTTGTACATGCTCCGATTGTCCACCAGAGGTCACAATGTCCTTCTTAGTTGTCCAGTCTCCAATGAGCTTTGTTCAAAACTTGTTCTTAGCTCGTGTGGATAGTCAGAGTTTGAACCTCTTTTACATGGACAGCTGCAGCCTGTTCATGTTTGGGTATAGTCTGGTGAGTTTTTCTTCTTCACCTTGTGTTTTTTCAACCATTTCCCACATGTAGCTAAAGCCCCATTTGTTTCTAGTCTGGTAGGTGTGGTTATCTTCTCATCTAGTGTTGAAGTTGAGAGTTTCAGAGTTTCCAACCAGTTCAACGTGTGGACCACGGTTTCACATCTTCTGGTATGATATGTTAACCTCTCTGCGCACCGAACCCGTTAGTGGGATTAAATTCGACAACATACGGTGATCGCTACATAAATAGTCATATTAAATATTCATGAAAATACAAGTGTCTCACATGTTTCGACAGCCTAGAATCTTGCTAATCCAACTGCGTTGTCAGATTTAAAAAAGGATTTACTGCGAAAGAATACCATGCGATTATCTGAGGATAGAGCCCCATAAAAAAACAACTATTTCAACCAGCACAGGAGTAACAAAATCACAAACTGCAATAAAATAAATTGTTTACCTTTGACGATCTTCCTCTGTTTGCAATCCCAATGCTCATTGGTCTTTTGTTTGATAAAATCCATTTTTATAGCCTAGCACAAAACATTTTGTGAACCGCTTGTGTCGTGAATTCCGTCTCATTCCATTTTCGACAACACATTTGATGTAAATACACACACTAAACGTGACTTTTCCGGTCATGTTTGGTTTCATTGCAATCAACTGGTTTGTTTGTAACACAACCAAACCTGATGGGTCATTTCGCGGGACGTATTGACTGAAAGAAACCGATTTGAAGACAACAAGTAATGACATCATTGTGCACCAATGATATGACCGCTGTTTTATTGATTGACTGTATTTTAACCCAATGACCACTGATTGTCTTGGAATCTAGCTGGGTAGGTAGCCAATGAGCTGAGGTAAATGGCAATATGTAATGGTTATGTGTTGGAAGACCAACCCATGTAGTAAACTCCGGCATAAAGAGGGTCATTCGCCATTGAAGATTCATACTGGAAGGAGCGCATGTTACGCACAGCACTATTTCTCAAAGGATATGCATATTCTTGGTTTCATTTGAAAGAAAACACAATAGATCTGGTTTAGATAATACAATGAAAAGAACCATACATTTTTTTTATTGTTGTATCATCATCTTTAAAATGAACAAGACAAAACAAACTTTCAGATAGGATGATGGGGACAATTTCAATGAAAAACATAAGAGGGCAGCAGTACTTGTGCAAAGTTTCAGAATGATAACTTCAAAATGAGTGTGCTACATGACATTTATCATGAAGTCACCCAGGTGTCCCACACAAGTAGCCCAAATGTACCCAAGTGGCCAAATTCGTGAGGTTATACATTTTGAATGGAATAACTATATACAAAATACCAAAATGGTATTCTAACACACCCCCCCAAAAAATGGAGAAAAAACATTAAAAAAATATATACATTTACAAAATAACAGTATCAATATTTGGAAGACCCTCAGTCCTCTCCACAATATTGTGCTGCTGATGCCAGGTGCCATAGCAGTCTCTTTCTGCTGTAAAGCAGAGGGTCACCAAGCATGTGGTGCAGGTGATGGGGGACTTCATTTTGCAAAGAACACAGCGACGCCTCCATGCTGTGCCCTTTTGGCCCTGAGGCACATCCATGCCTGCAGAAATACATTTGGGCAGATGAACACCACTTGTGGCAGGAGCAGAAGGGACAGAGGTAGAGGGGCCAGAACGTGGTGCATTGGTGCTGTAGCCAGCAAGCTCCTTGATGAGCAGCTCTCTGAAGGCTAGCTGTGAGATGGGGGGCTTTACCCAGCTCTTAGGCATTTCCTTGTGTAGGATGAATGCATTCACCCCAGCAATGTCGATGAAATGATAGAAGAATGTCTTGTACCATTTCCTCATCTTATGGAGAACATTGCAATAGCCTATCAGCGCATCTGACAGGTCCACACCTCCCATGCTGTTGTTGTAGTCCTTTATTGCAGTTGGAATGGGGAAATGTTTTGCGGTCCATGCCCCAGTAGCGCTGAGACAACAGGTGTCCGGCTGGATGAACCAGCTTCAGTGGGGGATGGACACCTTGGCACTGGGGGCTCCCATTCGGAGTCAGTGTCACTGTGAAAGAAAATGTTCAGTTAGAATAGTTTCACATATGAGCCCTGTATCAACAGGTATAATAAAAATATATATAGAGAGTACAGGGAACATAAGGTTGAATATATTATTATAGACCTGCTAGATCTACTGTCTCATTTATATTATGACAGACCAGCTAGATCTACTGTCTATTTTATATTATCACATTTCAGCTAGATCTACTGTCTTTATTATATTACAACAGACCAGCTGTATCTACTGTCTCCATTTCACTTTGGCCATTGTTGTGGGCCTGCCCTCCCCTCAACAGCCTCAAATAGGATATTTCATGTGGGGGTGGGGTGGGGTGGAGCGGCAGACACACGTATCTCGGCCATGCTCCCTCTAATCCACAATATGTATATATGCACACACATACAGTGGGGCAAAAAAGTATTTAGTCAGCCACCAATTGTGCAACTTCTCCCACTTAAAAAGATGAGGCCAGTAATTTTCATCATAGGTACACTTCAACTATGACAGACAAAATGAGACGTTTGACCTCTGTCATTGCCAACAAAGGGTATATAACAAAGTATTGAGAGAAACTTTTGTTATTGACCAAATACTTATTTTCCACCATATTTTGCAAATAAATTCATAAAAAATCCTACAATGTGATTTTCTGGATTTTTTTCTCTCATTTTGTCTGTCATAGTTGAAGTGTACCTATGATGAAAAATACAGACCTCTCTCATCTTTTTAAGTGGGAGAACTTGCACAATTGGTGGCTGACTAAATACTTTTTTGCCCCACTCTATTTACTTAAGAAACAGTAGATATCTGTCCTGCTAATGCTGTGTTTTATGGTCTCCACTCTAGCACCATGCAGCTAGTCTGGGTGTTGTGAACATGGGTTTTGCTAGAGATAGCTGGAGCTGACAATTAATTGACATTATGATAAAACCTACAGATGGCATTCCAGTGACAGGATGTGGGGTGGTTGTAACTGGGATGGAGAGGAGTAGAACAATGACTCATAGTTTTCCAGATGCCAGGAAGATGAGACAAAGTAAAACACCATCCTGTGTAGATAACCAAGGTGGCTTATGGGAAGGTTAGAAATGACTGACTTAGCAATCTTGGTATCAGCTATATAAAAACTGAGCGTGGTCTGTAAAGTCTAGGCTCTCAGCCTAACAGTCAGAACAAGACTGACGGTCTCATTATTGCAATAGTTAAATCAATATTAAATAAAAAAATAAAAAAATGTAAATGACCAAGTCTCTCTCAGTACTGAATTTCCACAACAACATATTTTCTCAACGGGTTATTGTCAATAATATCAAAGGCTGCACTGAAATCTAAGTACAGGTCAATTTATTTAAACCAATCATTAGTCATTTGTGCCCTTCTCTATACGCATGCTGAAAGTCTGTGGTTAATTTGTTTACAGAGAAATAGCATTGTATTTGGTCAAACAGATTGCTCAGAGCTGGCAGCAAGCTGATAGATCTGCTGGTGGAACCAGTAAAGGCCGCTTTACCACTCTTGGGTAGCAGAATGACTTTGGCTTCCCTCCAGGCCTGAGGACAAATACTTTCCTCTAGCCTCAGATTAAAGATATGACAGGAGTGGCTATAGAGTCAATTACCATCCTCAGCAGATTTCCATCTAAGTTGTCAATGTCAGGAGGTTTGTCATTATTAATCTCTAACAATAATTTTCCACCTCTCCCACACTAAATCCTAACATACAATGCTTTTCTGTCATTATTGTTTTTTTTATACATGAGTACTGTCATGACTGTCCTGTGAGGTTCAGAATGGTCAGATCAGACTGATGGGAGGGGGACAGTAACCAGGCCTCTCTCCCACAAAGAGGAGAGGGAGAGCTGCTGGAGGGTGACCTTCACACCATGTCGTAAATCAAGCAGGAGAGAAATCTCTGTCTCTCTAGTATTGGGATTGGAATATCTTTATCTAGAGAGAGACTTTTGCCAGCCAAAAACTCTAATGTTATAAAATTTTACTTTGGAACAAATATTTCGAACATCCGAAAGTGGGAAATGGTCAGAGATGGTCTATGGAACATTAATGTCTATTTTGTGATGTCATTAAAAATGGTATAGTGAAAATACTGTAACTTGGAAAGTGTACACACTGTCAAGTTTACATCCAATATGTGGTGTAGACCGATGGTTCCCAAACTTTTTATAGTCCCGTACCCTTCTAACATTCAACCTCCTGCTGCATACCCCCTCTAGCACCAGGGTCAGCATACTCTCAAATGTTGTTTTTTGCCATCATTGTAAGCCTACCACACACACACTATACGATATATTTATTAAACATAAGAATGAATGTGAGTAGGTAGGTAGCCTAGTGATTAGCGTTGGGCCAGTAACCGAAAGGTTGCTAGATCAAAACCCCGAGCTGACAAGGTAAATAGCTGTTGTTCTGACACAGAACAAGGCAGTTAACCCACTGTTCCTAGGCCATCATTGTAAATAAGAATTTGTTCTTTACTGACTTGCCTGGTTAAATAAACGTTAAATTTAAAAAAACATTTCTTCATCAAAAATTGTGAATAACTCACCACAGGTTAATGAGAAGGGTGAGCTTGAAATGATGCACATAACTCTGCATTGTTGTATTGGAGAGAGTCATAAATCCTTTTCCATCTAGTCTGTCCCTGTATTTAATTTTCATGCCAGTGAGGGCAGAGAATCCACTCTCACATACGTACGTGGTTGCAAAGGACAACAGTGTCTTCTTAAGGGGGGGGGAGTGGTGAGAGTAGTAGAGATATACCAGTATAGAGGGATAGGCCAAAATTGATAAGTTTCACAAAGATTGGATTTTAGCATTTATAGCAATGGTAATCAACTGTACTGCAGGGATGAAATGAAAGTCACAGAAAATTGAGGTTGTGGTGGCAACTGCAGAGAGGTATTTGGGTGTGCGAGACTTGACATCACAGTTACAGGGTTAAGTGTGTTAAGTGGTGATGTCCCATCCTTTCAGGATGATGGCATGAAGTAGGACTACATGTCATTAGTGGAGTAGGGTGGTGTTAATTTTATTTTATATCATTTTGAAATTAGTGAGTGTAGTGTTAGATGGTAGGGTATTTATTTAGTAAATGTTTATTTTTGAAGCAAAGTATAAGGGAGTTGTACTCTAGTCTAGTGGGGGGTGGTAATGCAACAAATAGGATACTAACCGCCATTAAACCTCATAGAAGAAGAAGAAGTAGTAGTAGTTGGGCGTGAAAGTTCAAGTGTGCCTAGTATGTGGAGTCTCATTGAAATAGAGTAGGGTGCCTACATGGGCGGAGAATCACGTGGCAGTTAACTTTTAATATGAAATTAACTTAACCATGATTAGACTGCAGTTTACTACAGTGTAAATACATATTGATAATGAAAAGAAGGGAAGGGCCCTCATGCGTCTAAGTGCAATGAGTCGAAGTGCAATCAAAAACTGTAATCATCATTTTTAATTAGTATGGAGTACCAATTTATTTGTCTCTGACTGCTAATCGTCCTCCTAAAGGGTAGGCTATAACGTATAGGGCTACGCAAAACGTAGCAAGTGTCGCTGTCATCATTCTTGCTGCTTCCAGTTCAGTAGCCATACCTACGACATCAGTGGCGCGTATGGTCTCAATTAAACACAGTAGGCTATATCCTATGTATACATGGGCAGAGAAGCACGGGGCAGTTATCTTTCCAAGAAAATGTACATCCTAAATGGGCCTATGATTAGGTTTACTACATTGCCTAGAAATAGGCCTACATTTGGATCACCCATTTTTACCTGTCTGAAAAAACTCCTACAAAATAGGCTATAAAAATAGCTCAAGGGAAAGTGTAAGTCTCTCCAATCTGCTCTCTTCAAACTACATCTAGGCTGATATAGCCCAGTAATACAATGTTAGGACCATGTGAGAATGTCTGGTAATTTAACCTATTTCTTAAGTTATTTTAAATTGCTGGGACCATGGCTGGCAAGTGAGCTGCGTCACATATGCCTAAAATAACATTGCTGGACTGTTGTTGCGTTTGCCTGAGAGTCGGACATAAAGCCAGCGGGGGCGGACGGGTTGAAGAAATCGATCCTGCGAAGACCTCTACTGTGCACCATGACAGTGAAACCTGTAACGTTAGAGCTGTTTATTAATGATGGTGTCAATGTCAAAAGTAGGGAATTAGCTTTGGAAACTGACAGATCAATACCCAGCTAGCGATGAGGAATCTGCCCAGAAGCAGCCGAACTGATTGAATCGGGTGCCGGACTCAGCCCGGAATCAAAATGAATGACTGCCCAAGTACATCGGGCCATTTCCGTCTACCGACTTTGCCGGCATTTTACCAGAATCCCCCCAGAAGTGGCCGTATACAAAATGACCAGATTTAGTCATTTTAAATATTACTCTTATACATAGAAATTATACCCATCCAAAGTTTTTAATGCTGATCAATTGTCTTCAACAATGTATCAAAACACGACTTAAACAGGAAAGACTCTTAAAGAATTTAATTTCAATGTTCATTTTAAAAAATGGATCACAAACAATGAGAAGTAGGTCTGGTCACTTCTCACCCGCTCTCTCCCTTTTCTCCCTCCATCTCTGTCAGGGGCTAGCTGCATCCACCGTTTAATCTCTTTTTCCACATCAGGAACTTCAGTATGGCTGCAACGCACAGCGCCTTTGTAAATATCAGAAAGAGAGAAAAAAAATGAACTTTCTAGCTGACAATCAAATTGACATGCTGGCCTGTTTTTATTTAATTAACCACTTTATGCCTCTCTGCCCCATGCAGTGGCCTTGAAAGCAAACTTACCGATAACAACACTTTTTAAGGCAAGAGGTGCAAAAGCCTGTTTACCATTGGCCCCTCTCCAAAACATAATCAATGCAATCACATTATAGATCAGGGGTGGGCAACTTTGATGTTGGTGGTGGCCACAATATGGACCTGACATGTAACACTTACGATCACACACTGCTGCTGTTGTTGAATGTTTGGCTCAATCCTTGTTGGCCGATCAGAATTCCCAGGTGTCTCTCTTCTGTCCTCTGGAGGTCTGATAACTGGTGCAGGTGACAAACCCTTAAGAGGTGTTTGACTGGCCCTTGCGTGAAAACTTTTCCATTGGCTCCTCATCCTCACGTTCAGTGGCACTGAATATTTGCATATTTGTGCTCCTGTTGTTAAAATCATAAGGTTATTGAAGTCATAAGAACAACCAGTGAAGTTAACATATGTTGGATATTTAGGCCATCCAATGACATTTAAAAAAAAATCATATTTGTTACACCTTCCTTTTCTCTTCATATATGCGAGGCGGTTATCCTCAGTCTGAAGATCAGATTGGACCACAGCCATAGGAAGCTTACGGCGAGCCTCTTCATATGTGTCTGTAAGGGAATATGAATGTACTGTTTAGATTGGAGATACATATTGTTGTCTCAGGAGGTTGATGTCAGTTATAAATAGTTGACTGCAAATATAACATTAACTCACCTCTAGTGTACCTGATGTTCACATCAAACAAATCCCATGTTTCGCCAGGTGCTTCTTGACGTTTCACTGCCCTTTGTGCGGCGTCCTGTGGATGTATAAGGGGGCCAAGTAGCTCATGCCAAACTGGACCAATGATGAAGGCACAACTTCGGTCTCCTTCTCCACGGATATAAAGTCCACAATGTGAAACACGCTGTGTGAATTGAGAATGAATATGCATCATTTTCAGTATTGAAAGTAAGACTGATAATAGGACTTGCTCTGCTGACCAGCCCAAACACAGGCTGTGGTGTTGATTGGAACTGCTGACCCTCACTAATTCTGAATGTCTCACATTTAGACCACGACATTGTGTATTTGTGTCATGGCTATTTTTAAAGACATGTTTTACTTTACCATGCTAGTTTATGACCTATGTATGATCATAGGTTTGTAGTATACAGTTGAAGTCCGAAGTTCACATACGCCTTAGCTAACTACATTTAAACTCAATTTTCACAATTCCTGACATTTAATCCTAGTAAAAATTCCCTGTCTTAGGTCAGTTAGGATCACCACTTTATTTTAAGAATGTGAAATGTTTGAATAATAGTAGAGAGAATGATTGATTTATTTCAGCTTTTATTTATTTTATTTCTTTCATCACGTTCCCAGTGGGTCAGAAGTTTACATGGACTCAGTTAGTATTTGGGAGCATTGCCTTTAAATTGTTTAACTTAGGTCAAACGTTTCGGGTAGCCTTCCACAAGCTTCCCACAATAAGTTGGGTGAATTTTGAGCCATTCCTCCTGACAGAGCTGGTGTAACTGAGTCAGGTTTGTAGGCATCCTTGCTCGTACACGCTTTTTCAGTTCTGCCCACAAATTTTCTATAGGATTGAGGTCAGGGTTTTATGATGGCCACACCAATACCTTACCTTTGTTGTCCTTAAGCCATTTTGCCTCAACTTTGGAAGTATGCTTGGGGTCATTGTCCATTTGGAAGACCATTTGCGACCAAGCTTTAACTTCCTGACTGATGTCTTGAGATGTTGCTTCAATATATCCACGTAAATTTCCCACCTCATGATGCCATCTATTTTGTGAAGTGCACCAGTCCCTCCCGTAGCAATGCACCAACACAACATGATGCTGCCACCCCTGTGCTTCACGGTTGGGATGTTGTTCTTCGGCTTGCAAGCATCCCCCTTTTACCTCCAAACATAATGATGGTCATTATGGCCAAACAGTTCTATTTTATTTCATCAGACCAGAGGACATTTCTCCAAAAATTACGATCTTTGCCCCCATCTGCAGTTGCAAACTGTAGTCTGGCTTTTTTTATGGCGGTTTTGGAGCAGTGGCTTCTTCCTTGCTGAGTGGCCTTTCAGGTTATGTCGATATAGGACTTGTTTTACTGTGGATATAGATACTTTTGTACCTGTTTCCTCCAGCATCTTCACATGGTTCTTTGCTGTTGTTCTGGGATTGATTTTCACTTTTAGCACCAAAGTACGGTCATCTCTAGGAGACAGAACGCGTCTCCTTCCTGAGCGGTATGATGGCTGCGTGGTCCCATGGTGTTTATACTTGCGTACTATTGTTTGAACAGATGAACGTGGTACCTTCAGGCGTTTGGAAATTGTTTCAAAGGATGAACCAGATTTGTGGAGGTCTACAATTTATTTTCTGAGGTCTTGGCTGATTTTATTTTTATTTGCCCATGATGTCAAGCAAAGAGGCACTGAGTTTGAAGGGAGGCCTTGAAATACATCCACAAGTACACCTCCAATTGACTCAAATTATGTCAATTAACCTTTCAGAAGCTTCTAAAGCTATGACATCATTTTCTGGACTCTTCTAAGTGTACGCAAACTTCCGACTTCAACTGTATGTATATTACTTAATATTTCAATATGATATGAATGATGTAGTGCTCATTACTTTAGACACAAATTCATGCACTTTAAAAGACACATTTGAATTTCGAATAGTTCGAATCAGGGGCGTGGCCATACATTTTTTGGGGGGATAGGCCTAGAAAAATTTGGATAGGCATTTTTTTCTACTTGTTTATTACATTTATTTTGCGATGTGCACCGTATATTATTTCGTAATACAATCATTTTATACTAGTGCATAGTACTTGGTACAGACACGTCTGCTAAAGGTACCTTTTTATAGTACTACTGCCCACCATGGTATAAATGGTAACATCAAATATAGGCTTGTTTTCCCATTGAGATTAAAGTGCATCTGAAGATGAGTTTTATGTAAGGCATGACCTTCATCACAAGGCGCAGACGGCGAGGCTTTTAGTAGAATATGGCGATGATTTCATCATAATCCAATGTATCTGTCAGTTGACGCTCAAAAGACAGCAAACTGAAGTGGTTCAGCCGGGCGATTGTCATTGATGTGCGAAGATGATTTTTTTAATCCTAGTTGTTGTTGAGAAAAGTATCTCCACACTGCATGATGTCATTGGAAGTGTGACAATGATCCTTAAAACCTGTTGGGGCTAGGGGGGCAGAAGGAGTTCCCTGAAGGGAACATGCCCTCCCATTCAGCTGATAAAAATATTCTTTAGAATTATTTATCTTTCACACATTAACAAGTCCAATACAGCAAATGAAAGATAAACATCTTGTTAATCTACCCATCGTGTCCGATTTTTAAAATGCTTTACAGCGAAAACACAACATATTGTTATATGACCACCATGTTATATGACCACCAAATTCAAAAACACACAGAGTGGTATTTCACAGTCACAAAAGCATAAATATAGACAAAATGAATCACTAACCTTTGATTATCTCCATCAGATGACACTCATAGGACATCATGTTATACATGTATTGTGTGTTTTGTTCGACAATGTATGTATATATATATATATATATATATATATATATATATATATATATATATATATATATATATATATATATATATATATATATATATATATATATATATTTAAAAAAATCTCAGTTTACATTGGCGCGTTACGTGCAGAAATGTTTTGATTCCAAAACATCCGGTGATTTTGCAGGAATACTCACAATAAACATTGATAAAAGATGCAAGTGTTATTCACAGAATTTTTTTTTTTTTAAATACAGAAAAAGAATAATCTGAGAACGGCGCTCAGAACCCAAAGAAATAGCCGCCATTTTGGCGTCAACAGAAGCTACAAAAACACTATAACTATTCACTTACCTTTGAATATCTTCATCAGAAGGCAGTTCCAGGAATCCCAGTTCGACAACAAATGACTGACTTGTTCCATAAAGTTGCAAAAAGCCCATAATTTAGCCACTTGTTGTTAGCTTGTTCAGCCCTGCATTCAAACCTAAAAAAGCACGAGCAATTCCTCCAGACAAAAACTCAAAGTTCCGTTACAGGTCGTAGAAACAAGTCAAATGATGTATGTAATCCATATTTAGGATTTTTTAAACATTAGTAGTACACTCTCTCATGACCACGCGTAATGAGACCGAGGCTTTCTACCAGACCACCCACACAAAGAGCTATTATGAGCCCCTCCTTCATAGTAGAATCATACAACCAGAATCTAAAGACGGTGACATCTTGTGGAAGCCCTAGGAAGTGCATGCTCATCCATATCTAACATGGACATCCAATGGCACTGTTTTCTTTATTGAGTTCTCACTTCCTGTTTGGATTTCTTCTCAGGTTTTTGTCTGCCATATGAGTTCTGTGGATCTTTCTAGCTCGATACACGGCCTATCGGGATGCAACTCTTTCTGTACTTCCATGAATTGAGCATGTTTGTGGAATCCACTCATAAATGTGTGTAGCTGGTTTACTGTGACAGAAAAGTACTCGCATGTCCCGACTCTTTTGCCGTGGTGCACAGAACCAAATTCAAACGGTGCGAGTTGCAATGCACATATACCGCTTGCTTAAATGTTTGCTTTAGTATGACATGTACCCCTCTGTTCCATGACATGACTGAAGCACCATCGAAACAAAAACCCACACGCAGAGTGGGATCCAACTCCAAGGGTTGCAACACTTCAAGTATTTTCTGAGAAATTCCTTGTGCAGACAAATCAGTGGTTTCCATAAACCCAACAGCTCTTTCTTTAATCAGTCCAGCATGAATGTATCAGATGCACACAGCAATAAGTTCTCGTTTAGGTTGATCTTTATATTCATAGTATAGTATGGCAAAATACGTGGAAGGCGCAGAATGAACTTCATCTTTTATCCTGCACAGTAACAATGATGCTGCACACTCCAGCAACTCGTTCTGAATTTCTGGGCTCATCAGCGTGGCATTGCGAGGTAGCTCATTAAGCCTGTTTTGTATTTCTGAGTCATACTTTGAGATGAAATTGAAGATTTCAAAGAAGTTACCTTTGTTGATTGCCTCTACGGTTTCTCTATGCCCTCTGAGTAGAATATCCTGCTTTGCAGACATTAGAACAATATCTATGACCACTTTATCATGTGCACAGTTTTATTCTATAAAATCCATGTTTGCATCACCGTGTATTTGGTTCAACACAGTCCCATGACTTCTAGGCCTATGGGTCGCCTTGTAGGATTCAAATTTTGCAAGGAAACTAGCATGTAATTGGCTATTTTCGTGTTTGAAACAAGCATTTCTTGTGAATTTCCAGTTTTTAAATCCATCTCGTACAAATCTGAATTCCAAATTTGACCCGGGAAGTGCCTACAAAATGTACAATAAATTGCATCTTTTGCATTACTATACTCAATCCACACGAACTGGTCATACCACCTTGAAGAAAAGCAGCGTGATTTGCCATTTATCATACATGAAGGGAACTTTGCTTGCTTTGGTTGGCAGGCTGGTTCATCAAAGATAGACAAATCTTTCAGTGGACCTACTGCAGGTTCACCCCCGCCCGCAGCATCAAGAATGAGAGGAGACGGAGGGGTAGGCAAGCATGCCTGGATCAACGTGGCATTGGCGGTTGTGATGGCGATTGCATTTGTTTCTATCCTGGCACCACCTGTTAATGTCTTATTGTGGAAGCTATTGGTAGATTGATCCAAATTATTTTCTGGCACACACTCTTTCTCCTCCAGACGTCTTTTTTTGAAAAACCTGATCTTATTTAGGGGCTTCATAGCAAAGGGGCTGAATACATATGCCTTACACCACTTTTCATTTTCTTAAACAATTAATTTTTTTCATTTCACTGTCACGTTCTGACCTTAGTTCTTTTGTTATGTCTTGTTCATTTTTCTATGTTGTGTTTTGCGTTTGGCCTGGTATGGTTCTCAATCAGAGGCAGGTGTCGTTAGTTGGCTCTGATTGAGAATCATACTTAGGTAGCCTTTTCCTACCTGTTTCGTGGATGATTATTTTCTGTTCAGTGTTTTTTCATCACTGTTTGTTTGTCGTTTTATTGTTTTGTTTCAGTGTTCAATTACTTTATTAAAGAATATGGACATTTGCCACGCTGTGCATTGGTCCTCCTCTTCTTCCACCTACGACAGCCGTTACATTCACTTCACCAATTTGGACTATTTTGTGCATGTCCATTCCATGAAATCCAAATAAAAATCTATTTAAATTACAGGTTGTAATGCAACAAAATAGGAAAAACGCCAAGGGGGATGGATACTTTTGCAAGGCACTGTATTTTGATGTGTAACCTAATCCTGCGATTGTCATGAATTTTGGGTTGACAATTAGTCTATAGTTGCTATATTTTACTGTCAAAATACGACTCCAGAATTTCCAGAAGTATTTTATTTCCCAATAGAGATGAATCACACGCACACTAACTAATATCAGAGGCTAATTCATTTTGGATTCAACACCTCAAGAAGTGAAAACTCAAAACACATTAACTAGATTGCTAACTCTAAATATAATACCCACTGCTAGCAGCCATGTGAACATCCAACAGCTAATTGAATGTCCTATGCCCTCGCAATTGCCGGTGTACATTTTGCGCACTCAACACTCCAAATCAAATATCTTGAATGTAAAATAGTTTCTGTTTAGCTGGATATTGATATCAATTAAAAACATACCTACAGAGAGCTGAGACCCCCCTGTTTTACAGGGACAAAGGGACGAAGCTTCCAAAGCGGTGTTTTTCCCACAATTGCATTTTGAAATGTTATAAGGTCAGAACACATTTTTCTCAAGCACATGGGGGGAGTGGCTCGCTCACAGCAGCAGGTCCTAGTGAGGTCACAGAGGCAGGGCAGACACTTCCATTACAGGAATCATGAGGATAATACACGTTGCTGTTTAACCAAATAATGGTTTTAGCCACCCAAGGAATAGGACGTTTTAAGTGAGTTGACAATGTTGAATGTGCTCGTTCTAAGTTTATAGTCAGCCTTTCCATTTTTTTTTTTACAATCCATGATCTGTCAAACTGATGACAGAGTCGGAGCAGGTCTCTTTGTTGAGGCCGTTTCTGAGTTTCAATGTGAGTTTGCGTGACCTCAGTTCAGCCTATGATAAAACTGGTAAGGGGACCAGCCGTTGCCCACTGATAGGCCAAAGGCTCATTTTGGATTAATATAACACAAATTGTGCAAATGTTTTTTAATCGTATCCGGTCCATGGCACCTATTTCATTTTTTATTGTTATATATATAAAAAAAATATTTTTGTGTGTGTCAATTTCCACCAGCCCACCAACAAAAAAATGGTCCAGCCCATCTGTCATTTGTCAGAATTGCAAGACAGCCAATCCACCTCCGCGAATTGCTAGGGAGCTTTTGAGGTCCAAAAGTCACTGCAAGGTAGAAATGACCCTGATGGTAGAAATGTGTTCAACATTCACTGAAGTAGCTAGCAAGTTTACTAGCTTGATAGCTACAGTATTTGCCTTGGTAACCAAACAAACAGACTTGTTAGCTTTACTAACCAAACCATCAGTACTCCTACAGTAGCTTGCTGTTATGAAAATCAAATTCAACGATGCTAAAAATGTTTTCAGTGCGACATATGCTTCCAAAAGCAGCTCAAACATAGGATATGTAAGAATGAACGTCATAGATTGTCGTACATTAGAAAACTGGTTTGGAAAAATCTGCAATCTGATTGGCTTAAATTGGGCCCCAAGCCTTCGACAATTCCCTGATATCTGCACTGTCTGAGGTAGTCAATCACTCACTGAAGTAGTACGTCATGTCAAAGTATCAACATGCCAACTCCAAGCTTTAAACAAAACACATGGCACACACAATCTCTCACCGCAGAACCATAACCAGTAGTGAACACAAACTTCAATGAATGTTATTTTATAAGACTAATCTAACATTCCCACACCCCAATAACATTGTCGCAGAGGTGGACTTGTTAGCTAGCTATAATATTTGAGAACCTGTATCTCAGCTGTTTTCTAATAAAACAAGTCAGCTAGTGAAATCATTTGCAACACTAACCAGGTTTCCATCTAACCTTTGTTAGGAAGTAAGTACATGTCAGATTAAAGAAATGTCACGACAGGCCTGATGGAAATTTTTCGGTAAATGTTCCAAATGTAGACAAAACAAAATACCTTAGCCAGGAAGCATTCGGGGCTCGAACCATCATGTTTATAATACATAATACTGTTGTTGTTCCATTTCTTTCCTTATTTTAACTTTTTAAATTGTGAGGAACTGGTAATGGAGAAATCTGCAGTGTACTGAGAGAAGCTCCTGAGCCTGACTGGTGTCCATGAGCAGGAACAAATGGAATATGTTTGCTCCAATCATTCCCATCAGCTCCGGTAAATACTGAATACTGATTTGTATTGAGTCTGTAGTGTTAACCCTTACTCTGTTATGTATGTTTAGCCCTGTTTAGATCTCCTGTATATTAATTTCATATCTGAAATGACCATGACCTGTACAATACCAAGTGTATTATCACTGTAATGGTTTGTAGACCTAGAGTTTAGAGAGAAAGAAAGAAAGAAAAATGATGCCTGAAATGAATACCTTTACTTGGCTGCACAGGTGGATTACAGTAAAATGCAGACAAGGATGTATGTCCTAACTGCACTTTTCATAATGTGACATCCATATCACATCACAGGTTCATGAGAGTTTGATTAGTTGTGCCGTTACATTTCAAATGGTTGTTATCACTTAATGTCAATCTTGCATGACGATGATAATACCTTATTTTACGAGCATTATTAATGGTTGTCATTTTTTGTTACCTTACCCAGAGATCTGTAGCCCATAAATATCCCTTTAGATTGATGTTCAGACCTAACCTGTAGAGTTCATTACATCGTTCCGTAATATTTTCCATGATATGCAGGTGCAGTGTTGAATAGAATTGAGGGATCCCAAATTGTGTCAATGCTGCTTTTATCTAACTAACGCTCTGTTTACAGATGTCTGGGAAGGAGTGTGGTGATCTGGGTAGTCAGGATACCTGGCTTGATAAGGCTGAGACATGCCTCCGTATGGGACTGAAATTGATGCTGGAAAAGAGGCTGAACCAAGCTCCTAAAGTCAGGTTCTCTGGAGAGCAGGTAAGGCTCCTGATTTAGATCCTGAAGAGCTTCTGGGTTGTGCAGGCTGTCAATAAATCAGTAAATCACCTGATTAAACTCCTAAAGGTCTCATCGACCGACACACCATCTTGTTTAGTTTGATATTTGAATCGGGTGTGGTACTACAGGGCATGTTCAAAAGCCTGCACACTCAGGCCTTTAAGAGCCATGGTGTACAGTGTTCTACCCTCTGCTGTGACGAAAGCAGACTTCTAGATGTCACTGACTCAATGTGCTGTCTGTCTTTCAGAGGGGTGGTGGAGCGTGTGCATGCAGCCAGCCCTGTCGAGCCCCATCCAACCAGTCAGTGCAGAAGCTCATGGCTTCTCAAGCTCAAGCTCATGGCTGCCTTTGACACCCTGAGAGAGACCGCCAGTGAGTTTCTCTGGCCACAGAGAGCAGGCTGCTGAGGTCAGACATCCACACAACATCATAGCATGATCTGATCCAAATTGGGATTAATAACGTTCATGTATGAATTTATTCATCCTATCTGCAGTTCCTCTGTTGGTCTGCTTCAAATCATTCACAGCATGTGTTCTGCTTCGTAAGATACTGGCTAAACATTTTGACAATAAGGAGGGGAAACGACACCACATGATGGCTGGCTACTCCTTCATGAAGCAGGCCGGCTCCGCACAGGAACATGTGGTGCTGAACGCCCAAAGCCTGTTCCCTTCACGAGAGGTTTTAAGCTAATACTGCATATCTTCCCAAGTTATAATTGCATGACTTAGCATAATTAAATAATCATTACCATTTTGTTTCATAACATGTGACGGACCAACACCTCACGAGGCTTCTTCTCTCTAAGCTAAGACATTGAAACTGAGATATCTTTTGTTCGTTCTCAAAACAAGGTCTGGGCGCACTGCCAAATTTTACAGATACTGATAAGTGAGGATTCTTTAAATCAGTCACTTGCATGAACACAAACATTGGTGAATAGAACACAGAAATGAGTTATAAGAAAAGCACAAACATTCAAATTCCCATTATAAGAAGTTAAGCCTCGGCCTGTTCATGCCTTCTTCACAACAACAAAAATCCATAATCTAGCCTTTCTTACTGCACATGGTATATCAGCCAAATTATTGTTGAAAGTGTGTGGACTCTGGAGGTTCCACCTGTTTGCTCCAGAGCTCAGTTCGTTTAGACAGACAAACTACACACACACACACACTGTTTGGTGGTTTGTCAGCAACATCTGATAGGAGACGACTTGCCATATGAAGAACAAGCATTCTAAGAGCCAATGTCAAAGATGGAGCAGATATGACTTGCACCATCTCCATCTGGATCTAATAATAAAAAGACATTGAAACAGTCACCTGCTTCATTATTAAACCACCTGCTGAAATATGTCAGAATCCTGTGTCGGCTGTATAGAAATAATGACACTGAAAGTGAAGATCCTTAAACTAAATAATGAGGAATTCTTTCCACCTAATGGAGGTGTAGATTACATCTCACATTCCAGTTCAAACTTAAACGAGGCTGCATGGGATTTCTCTTAAATGCGACTCCGTGCAGTCAATCACAAAGTCTGCTATGGGTATAATGCAGGGAGCCGCTTGTGAATTTGACAGCTCCAACGCAGTTCCACCTCAGACCGCCGGATTTGATAGATTCTTGCCCAAGTTTCAGATGGGGATACAATGTCAGATATTTTGTATTTATACAACAATTTAATGCATTGTCACTGTACTTAATCTAATAGCACAACCAAAATGGCCTGGATTGCAGTTGAGATTACATTTAAAGCACATTATGCGATTATGTGATCAATGCTGTTTGAGATTCTGTGCATATATTAGTACAGCAATTGTGAAGATCTCCACAGATCTGTGACCTTTGCATGCTATTGTGAACATGCAGGCTTTCTATAATTACAATTATAATTTCAATAATTACAACTATAATTCTATAATTATAGTTACTTATAGTTACTCATTTTAAGGTTGAATAAATACTGTTACATTAGTTTGTAAGATAACTTGCCATGTATAGCTCCCTTCAGTAACCACGAGCACAACCGTTCCTTGATTTTAACTGCCGGCTTTATTCTGTAGTTTTAGTCAGAATTATCACCTTCCGTGAGAACTATAAAGTAAATGAAAAATACAGTTAAGCACACTCTTACAATCTCCTTATCTTACGAGTGACTTATTAGCTTGGTATAACTCTGAAGTGCTTACATACATAACAGTTTAACCGGCGCTATAACAGTATCATATTAAACACATGAATAAAGGAAAAATACCTCATTGGCTGCTTATTACAGAAGGGAGTAAATCAAACTTCACACGTATTATTCCTGGCATGAATTCACACTTCATCCCAACATACACACTGCAACCTTTATGAACTACACCCGATGACATGAAAATTTAGCTAACACAGCGCAGGATTGCCTTCCCTCCAAAAGTGTGTTGCTACAATAAGGATCCCCGTTACAACAGTATTAGCTACGTAGTTCCGCTTGTCTTATTATTTCCCCTGCACAGCAGACACGTAAACAATTCAAACAAAAGACAACAACATAACCTCTAAGTCTAACTGTCAGTTACACCATGTACTGTATTACCAAAGTAATAATGAATTGTGTTTGGTTGCCAATGCAACCAAATATTTAAAGGGTAGGACTAAATCAAATCAAACTTTATTTAAAGTGCATTTTAAGTTTGATTTAATTTTGTCCTATTCTTTAACTTCTTTAACTCATCATTATTCACAACTCATTCAGGATTATCCATAATCATGGTGGCATCCACATCAATGTAGAAATGTTTAGAAACATGATTTGTCCTTATTTATAATAAAAGTCATTCCAAAATGACACAATACATTATTTACCATTCATTCAATCTGAAACACAACAAAAACTGCAAAGGCATCCAACATGTTTGTAGAATCACAAGCTTGAAGTAGTCATTGCATGCTAGGAATATGGGACCAAAAACTAAACTTTTGAATACTTTATTTATAAGAATCTTTAAGGGTGATAATAATTTTGACCCCTACCCTTTTTAGATTTCCCCCTTACCCTCCATCTCCTTCCCTTCTTCCTTCCCTTCTTCCTTCCATTTCCAAGTTTGTATTGTGAGCGTTCATGACCAGATTGTAAACTAATCTTGATTCTATAAACAGGAGGAGGACTGATCAGAGTATAAAGCCAGCCCCGAGGAGGAGTTAACCAGAGAGAATGGCCGAGATTCAAGCAGAACTGAGCCCAGACAGTACATGGCCAAATGTGCTGAGTTGCAGGTATTGTATAGCCTACCTGAAACAACTGACCTATGACCCTTTCTCCACTTTAATCTGGTGTCCTCAGACAAAACCTAGTCTATCTTGGCTAGTCTTAATATCAAAGACAGTCTTTATACTAAAAGTAACCTGACAATGTCAAGTCCATCCAGAAATGTAACTCTGAATTTAGTGCACTAGATCAATAGTAGAACTTGTGCGTAATGCTAGTATGTTGGCATACACAACTTGAAGATACTTGTTTTCTGTATGTGTCCATGTGTCCGTGTTTAACTATACTTGTGGGGACCAGACTAACTGGGGACATTTTGTTGGTCCCCACAAGGTAAAATGCTATTTCTAGGGGGTTTACGGTTAAGGTTAGAATTAGGTTTAGGGATAGGAGCTAGGGTTAGTTTTAGGAGCTAGTGTTAGGGAAAATAGGATTTGGAATGGGAGTGAATTGTGTGTCCCCACAAGGTTAGTTGTACAAGGCTGTGTGTGTATGTATCCTACAGGAGGAGGGTTCTGCCTAGCAGCTGCTGGCTCTGGCCAGTGAGGCTTTAGCGCAGGCCATCAGCCTCTCTCTGCAACACAACCCCCCCCTAGCTCCAACCTCTCAGAAGCCTGTCTCAATATGCTGGAGTGTCACGTCCAAGTTTGACCCGTGTGCCACCGGTCAATACCTGGCCCTGCTTTAGGAATGTACTGTATGTGTGGGGGGAGGGGTGTGTGTGTGTGCATACATATAGAACTGTTTTATATCTGTGTGTGCACATGTGTACATGCCTGTGTATGTCCGCACGTGTGTGTAGTTAGATGCTGTCTTGGTCACTACGATGTGTGTCACAGTCTAACTGTTTGTGTGCTAGTGTCCCTACTCCCTTCCCATTAAATCTGAGAGCTCAACATTGTGTGCTCTTGCTAATCTCTGTTCATCTCTATTCCCAGAGCTGCTCTTGCACAGCTATTATGGCTGACATTCTAAGATCTGATTGCAGATTGTGCCAGTGCTCTGCACTACTCAACCTACACAGGGACCTGCTCCTCTCTCACAGGAGACCACTAGCCTACTGAAGGGAGTGGAGGGCACCCTCAATTCAACAGATCTTTTATAAGCACCATATAGACATTCACTTGAGCACTCATTACTGGTTCCCCATAAATGTAATTCAATACATTAAATTAAGCCTTGTTTTGTTTCACACACTGAATGCCATGTGGTCTCACTGTGATGTATCCTCCATCTTTCTTAGCTGGCTAATTGCTCTTTTAAATTGTGTGTTCATTATTTGACATACCAAGCTTTGGATAAAATATTTATTTGCAGTTACCATTTCAATTGTGTATCATAAATAATGTGTACAAAATGCATCAACATGTATAACATGTGTGCCCAGGCCTACAGCCACCTGACCATTAACCCCAACCACCTGAGTCTCCTGGTAGAGCTGCCCTCTAACCTGAAGATCCTGCTGCTTCAGCACACAAGACAGGTACTTGTCAACCACAGGAGGCTGCTGAGGGGAGGACAGCTCATAATAATGGCCCAAACGGGGGCCAATGGAATGGCATCAAACACCTGGAAACCATGTGTTTGACATATTTGATACCATCCCACCTAGATACCATCCCACCTAGATACCATCCCACCTAGATACCATCCCACCTAGATACCATCCCACCTAGATACCATCCCACGAGCCCATTATCCCCATTTAAGGTGCCACCAACCTCCTGTCAACATCGGCTTTTAGTCTATCTACCGTGTCAAACACATACAAGTACATAAGTCTACTCTGGCCCCATCTGTTACACTGGCTCATGGTCTAAGTTCATGACCGCAGGTCACATTAGGTTATTTTACATACTTTTTCTGGTGTAGAAGTGGCCTTGGTGCAATACTTGATGATGCCACCAGAGGGCTAGTCACATCTTATGTCCTTTGTCGAATCAGCACAGTCAGACTCCTGCTGAAGCACATAACATACTGTAAATGCCACCCATGTATATACTGTACTGTTATGACACAGTTTGCAGACAAATAAGTCAATTGTGTGTGTTTTTTTTTTAGGTCAACTCTCTGTGGAGGTTTCTATGAGAGGAGCATTAGGTGGTAACCAGTAACAGGATTGCCTTAGATTATAGGTTTATTTGTGTGTGTGTGTGTGGGATTGTGAGGGAGGATGTTTTTCATTGTTATTATATGGAATTCGTTTTTTAAGAGTAGGCAAATATGCCATTGAAATGGTGCAGCACTGAACTCAGCATTCAGACTTAAACTTTAAAGAAATAAATTCCAGCGTAACATTTAGTTAGTACTACGGGTCTCTCCCTAGCAACATGAAAGGTTCAAAGCTAATTTAGACAGAGACACATGGAGAGATGAACACTGAACAGTAAGATACCTGTACACGGACTCTTTCACATTTGCCAGCACCATGCTTCACCGTAGCGATGGTGCAGGTTTCCTCCAGAAGTGACGCTTGTCATTCAGGCCCAAGAGTTCAATCTTGGTTTCATCAGACCAGCGAATCTTGTTTCTTATGGTATAAGTGCCTTTTGGCAAACTCCAAGCGGGCTGTCATGTGCCTTTTACTGAGGAGTGGCTTCCGTCTGGCCACTCTACCATAAAAGCCTGATTGGTGGAGTGATGCAGAGATGGAAAGTTTCCCCATCTCTACAGGGGAACTCTAGAGCTCTGTCACAAAGACCATTGGGTTCTTGGTCTCCTCCCTTCTTCCCCAATTGCTCAGTTTGGCCGGGTGACCAGCTCTAGGAAGATTCTTGGTGGTGCCAAACTTCTTCCATTCAAGAATGATAGAGGGCACTGTGTTCTTGGGGACTTTCAATGAAGCAGACGTTCTTTGGTACCCTTCTCCAGATCTGTGCCTTGAAAACAATCCTGTCTCGGAACTCTACGGACAATTTCTTCGACCTCATGGCTTGGTTTTTGCTCTGTCAACAGTGGGACCTTAGACAGGTGTGTGCCTTTCCAAATCATGTCCAATCAATTGAATTTACCACAGGTGGACACCAATCAAGTTCTAGAAACATCTCAAGGATGATCAATGAGTCTCATAGCCATTGGTCTGAATACTTAAAAGGTATGTTTTTTAAAATAAATTATCAAACAAACATTTTTAAATGGTTTTTGCTTTGCCATTATGGGGTATTGTGTGTAGAACGCTGAGGATTTGTATTTATTTAATCCATTTTAGAATAAGGCTGTAACGTAACAAAACGTGGAAAAAGTCAAGAGGTCTGAATACTTTCCGATGACACTATATGGTGGTGGATCTTACCAGGAACTTTTTGCCCAAAACCTGGTTGCCTCTGCCAGGAGGCTGAAACTTTGCTACAAGTGGATCTTCCAGCAACACAACAATCTCAAGCACACTTTTGTGAAGCAAAATCTCTTTCTCTGAGCAATTGTATTAGTATAGAATAATATATATTTTCCAGTATTTTGCATACAATATTAGCTCAGTATTTGTATTATTTACTTTATACAGTCTTTTTTGGATCCCACTGTATCACAACTGAAATAAACAATTTCTCCAACAGTACAGAAAGTCACCACCAAACCCCTGCGTTCACTACATTTAAAATGTCATAACCCAGTCATATTTCTTTACTCTTCACCATGCATGGCATGTATTTAAATTGTTTTGTAGAATGACCATGAGAAAGTCAGTTGTGGTGACTTTTCTACTCCAAAATGAATGAAAATAAAATGATGCTGTCACCAAATACAATATAATTTCCCCCTGCACTGATCTAGCTAATGATTAGCACAAATACAGATGGGCAAACACCCCATGCTTCAGCCCATTTATTTATATCCATTATGCTGAATCAGTTGGGCTACAAGTGATAATGGATATTGCTAAATAGCGCTACAAGTGATAATGCATATTGCTAAATAGCACAGCAGCCTGATAATATGGAGCAATATGTTGTTAGGCTCATTTATGCTTCCCAAACTTTTTCAGTCATAGCCCCCTTTCATTATGGGAGAACATCCTGTGTCCCCCCCCTCTCCCCCATATCCCTCATCTTCCCCAAATGAATGAACTGCTACTATTGCTACACAAAAATATGGTATAAGAATAACAAAACATTTCAAATGTAGTTAATAAATTAGCCTTTTACAAAAAAACAGTACATGCAAACACCAGTACCTGGTTTTCCTTCCATATTGAAATCAAGGAGATAATAAAATTCAAATAAACCAGCTTAGTGCTGTGCAATGTCACATGCACTGAGGACTATGGTGGGCCATTTTCTATGTTAGATTCTCAAATTGAAATTAAAATGAAAGAATCTTTCTGGAACTATTCTGATGGTGATTATTAGGTTGTATAAACATGATTAGTGCTTTCCCCCCACAAGTTTGGCCTTCAAATTTGCATAAATAAGGATGATAGGTTGCTGCTCTTGGTCAATGGTCAGATTCTGGGAGACAGGCTGGCTTCCTCTGACTGGGAATAGAAACAGGCTCGTTTGAGGTTCATAGAAACAGCTCTTCTCTCATTCTGTGGCCTACTCGAAATGAGATATTTTAAAAGTGACCAATTACCACTCGGTTTGAGAAATGGCACTTATACGCGAGTGTGCATTTTAACTTTCTCCATTTGATAAAACCTTGTTTTCTATATAATTCTTATTAGTGCGTATGTCAAATTTGAGTGTAGTATTTTATTCGTTCAAAGTTTTAACTCACAGATTTGAGGGTTTGTTAAGAATAGAGAGGAGAGGGGAAAATAGATATTGTGCGTCTCCGTTCTCCTTACTACAAGCCTTGCTCAACTTTGTTCCCCTCTGCAAACCACAGGCTTCTGCGGTCTGGGTCAAACCAAGAGCAGAATTAGTGGAGGGAGAGCCAATCATAAAAGTAGGAAATGAGTAGCACTGTGTGTATGTAAAGACACTGAAAGCCAGTAGCTGCATGGTGCTTTACGGTGGGGAAATCATTTTTGATGAACTAAATTCATCATGGTGTATATATTATTGAGGGGTGGGGGTGGGGGGGGTGGTCATGACACATATACTGTATGTCTTTACTAATGCAGAGATGCCATGGCAACTTTGGTTGCATTTGAAGGTTTCTGTGGACTGACTCTGAACTAGGCCAATGTAATTTAGGTCATGCAACAGTACATCATAGGTTTAAGGACCTTACAGGATATGCAGACAGATGTAGAGGGTCGTGTGCTTGGCGAGGAGAGGACCCATTCCCCTCATCCCATCATAAATGTTTTCCTAGAATTGTGACAAACATGGGTTGAAATATTCATACAGTACCTACATTGATCAACTTTAAATGACATCAAAATGATTGATCTGTCAGGCTTTGGTTATCTTACCCCATCTTGCCTGTTTATAGATGTAACTAAGTCGATGATACGACTACAAACTAACATTTTAATTTTTATAAAAAAATTTATAACAAAAAATAAAGAAAATTGAGCGTCAGATACATAAAATACATTACAAAACAAAATAACAGCAGGTATAATTTTCCGCAGCAGATACCATTTTAAAGTGCAGGCTAACATTATAACTTAGTAATACATAGCATTAGATGTCATTTCATAATACAGATACATTTTTCAGAGCTTTCTTGAATCAACTACTACCAAAAAATGTAGATTTAAATATGAAATAAGGGTATTCGCTGCGTCTCAGGAAGCCCGGACACTTTAAGGACAGAAAGGGATACCACAATTTCAGGAATGTGGGTCTGCAATTATGTAAGTCCATTATACATTTTTTTCTAATGTCTAAAAGTCTACAACTTGTTTTAACCCACCCACTTTTCAATTGTGGTTTTCATTTTTCCAACACACAAGAATACAATTCTTGGCAAAGTATGAAATAATTACCAGTAAGTTTGTCTTGTCTGAGTCAAGCATTATATTCCGCATGTGTTTAAGGAGGTAAATGCTTGGGGATTGTACCAATTCTACCCCCCAAAAATGCTGAGTGTCTGTATGAATAGAGCACCTGAAATCTTAGCCTATTGCAGTGTCAGAATTGGTGCAAAAAAGTTTGTTTCTCTGTCCTACATTTTGGGCAATTTGGTGAAGAATACGGGAACATATGGTTTAATTTAACAGGGGTAAGATCAAATGAAAATGAATCTGTAGTTAGTCTCCTTAATATTCGGAGTAGAACGTGTGTAGTGGATCTCATTACAGATCCCCAACCATACCTCAAATTACATACCAAATCATTTCCCCACATCCTTTGCATTGGGAAAAAGCAGATTCACATTGTCTGGATAGTGTACAATACATCTTATCAAATATTCCTGTGATAGATATAGATGTGGTTTTTAACTCTTCAGCTTTTGACAAACGAGATACCTAAATCAAAAGAAGATACCAAAATAAAACATCTGTACCAGGAATGTTGTATTAATTATGGATTCCGATTAATTACTTAATTGTATTCAATCCACTATGCAACAGGTCAGCGAACCTCCTAAGACCCAAATGTGTTGGGTTTTGCTGACCAACAGTAAAATTGGAACCCCCCCCCCCACACACACACATAGATTCACGTTTGATCAGAGTACTTAATTCTGAGCTTTTTGATACACATTTTTTCAAATAATACAAAAGTATAATATGGTAAGTAACAGGGCAACATTTCAAATGGATTATTAATTCTGGAGAGAATGTTTCCTAACATTTCTGATGATAAGGCTTGATTGTCTTTTTATTTATAGGCCTACATAGACATTTGAAATTCATCTCACAGCCTGTCTGGATACAAAACAAGTGGAACAAACCTCATACATGCATTCAACATTTTGAACCTCTGAAATGGTCTACAATTAAGTTAAGTATTAAAAAATACAACAGATGTAGTTTATTTTCAAGGATGGCGTTTTCTCAACCATTGCTAAAATATTTACATTTGGGATTTCCAATGCAAGCTTGTCTACCATTAAAAAGGTTAAATCATTTGCATAACACTTGTCGGTGCTCAAAAGGTTACAGACTTAAATGAGCAGAGACGGGGAATTTGGAATCTGGTGTGTGTCTCTACGCGTGTGTCTGTCTGTGTGACGCATGAACACACGTCACCGTAAACAGGGATTAGTTGTGGATGAGTGTGGCCGGAGTATTAGAAAGAAAATGACATTCGCTTTCCACACCTAGGACCAACATTACCATCATTTTGACATCTACAGTTTACCATTGTGTCAAGAAGATGTACTGCCTGAAGACACTTTTGGAAAGGCCTATTTGTTATTCTACGCAGTGCTTTGCATGAAACATGCACATGTTGAATTCGAGCATACAATAAATAGACTGCCTTTAGGAAAGCAATGCTTATTTGGTTTAAGTGTGTGTCTGTTGTTTTTGCATTTTTTTTATACTATTTTTTTACAGGAGATATGTTTACTGAAAAGTAATAGTACACGGTCTGATGTTTGAGGGTTCAATGCTTTGCCAATCTCAGTTAATCCAGAACTAAAATCTTTGTGCAATTTGGTGAGGGATAGTCTGTCCATGAGAGATTACTAGTTTGCAAATGGTCACAACAGAAGTAAGAGTGGGTCATTGGAAAACTTTCGGTGTTGCTCTATTGTTTCAACATTGTCAATGAAATCTAAATGTCATTGGCTTTGGCAATAAACCTGAAAGTAAAGTCATTCGAATTTCAGTCAAAATGCTGTGTAATTTAAATTGCCAGACAACTGCTTCCTGTATTAATTCTGCATCCTGTTTGTGACAGTTAAAAGTGACAACAAAAAAGGGGACCAAAGGTAGAAGGGAACCAAGGGAAAGGGAGATCAAAGCGAAGCCATCAAAGTGGTGAGTTCAGTAAATTAATCTGTTCCTGCCAGATGCAATATTGCAATATTACTTTTACCTACCTCAGCACAGTCAATTATTTAAGAAATGTATTAAGTCCCCTTGCTTGCGACTTCTGTAATGATCCTGTGTCTGGCTTCTAAGTCATATTTATCCTCTCTCTCTCTCATTTTCTCCATTCAAGACTCCTTTTTTCACTTTCCCCTCTTGTTGTGTGCAGAGGGGCAATTGATTTCAAGCCTCACAAAAGATAAATCAATTGTTAAATAATTTATAGCCTGTCTTATGGGTATCACGGTTGACGTCTTATGGGTATCACGGTTGACGTCTTATGGGTATCACGGTTGACGTCTTATGGGTATCACGGTTGACGTCTTATGGGTAACACGGTTGACGTGTTATGGGTATCACGGTTGACGTGTTATGGGTATCACGGTTGACGTGTTATGGGTATCACGGTTGACGTGTTATGGGTATCACGGTTGACGTCTTATGGGTAACACGGTTGACGTCTTATGGGTATCACGGTTGACGTGTTATGGGTATAACAGTTGACATGTTATACTCGACCCACTCCGTTTTCCACCGCCACAAAAGAGTAGAACCAGCTCACCTGCTTTTACACTATGTTAGATGTTCAGTATCTATTTAGAAAACAATGACAGTATTTAAAAAGGAACCGTTTGTGGTTGTCTTTTGTATTTGATCATGTTACCACAACATTATTATTTTTTTTATTTATTGCAGAAATCAATGTGTTTATGATAAAAGCCCGTATGAAAGCAGTCCTAATTGAGCATTTATGTTTCACCACCACCAATATACAATGCTTTCAGAAAGTATTCAGACCCTTTTTTAAAAACTTTTTTTTAAACATTTTGTTAAATTACAGCCTTATTCTAAAATGGATGAAACTACATACACAATAAAACCCTCAAACTACATATACAATACCCCATAATGTCAAAGCAAAAACGTGTTAAGAAATTGTTGCAAATTTATGTTCAAAAATCCCCCCGGAAATATCACATTTACACAACTATTCAGACCCAACAAGTTTGGCAGACATGTACTGTCTGGATGGATGGGGAGTGTCGGTACACAGCTATTTTCAGGTCTCTCGAGATATTTGATCCGGTTCAAATCCGGGCCACTCAAGGACATTCAGAGACTTGTTCCAAAGCCTCTCCTGTGTTGTCTTGGCTGTATGCTTAGGGTCGTTGTCCTGCTGGAAGGTAAACCCTGGCCCCAGTCTGAGGTCCTGAGCGTTCTGGAGCAGGTTTTCATCAAGGATCTTTCTGTACTTTGCTCTGTTCATCTTTACATCGATCCTGACTAGTCTCCCAGTTTCTGCCACTGAAGAACATCTCCACAGCATGATGCTGCCACCACCATGCTTCACCGTAGCGTTGGTGCAGGTTTCCTACAGATGTGATGCTTGGCAATTCAGGCCAGAGTTAAATCTTAGTTTTATCAGACCAGAGAATCTTGTTTCTCATGTTCTGAGGGTCTTTTAGGTGCCTTTTGGCAAACTCCAAGCGGGCTGTCATGTACCTTTTACTGAGAAGTGGCTTCCGTCTGGCCACTCTACCATAAAGCCCTGATGGGTGGAGTGCAGCAGAGATGGTTGTCCTTATAGAATATTTTCCCATCTCCACATAGAGGAACTCTGGCCGGAATAAATGGTTTTCCGAATCCTCTACTCTCTGCGCCTGACTCCACACCCATCACTCTTCTAAGGCTGACACGGGCGGAAATTGAGATAAAAGGACCCTAGCCTGAAGAAGTTGGGCATGCTTGTTATCTGAGAAATGGATTTCAAATTGGTCTGTATTTTACGGATAAAGCTGACACTGAAAGAAAATCTAACTAATTAATTAACTAACTAATTTTTCCCAACATCCTCTGAAGAAGGTTCTTGAAGCTCATACCAAACAAACAGACCAAGAAAAAAGATGGTCGGTTTTGGATACAGTGCCATAAAGGTTGAGGGCACCGAGCTGGGATGTTGGCAAGAAAGCCGGGATGTTGGCAAGAAAGCCGGGATGTTGGCAAAAAGCCCCCCATTCCATGGAAGATGAAAGCACTGCAGTTGGTCAGCAGCTGCTCCACCTCCGAGACTGACACACACATTTCATTGTTAGTGGAGCAAAGTGCAGCAGGCAATGCAAATACATCACGTGAAAAGCATCAGCCATGAGATTGGTATGCATATGTGACCCTACCGGAGCACTTGTGTCAGTACTGCTAATGAGTGTGTTGAGTGAAGGTGACTCTTGACCTGGGGGTGTGTTCACTCCACATGAAGCCCTCCCACAGTGGGGTGAACTTCTGGCTGTATGCCTCCAGAGTCCTCTTCATCCTCCCTGTCTGCCTTCTGACACACACACATACACACAGAATGAACAGAACATATACAGGTTTTGGATCTTGTGAAAAAATGTTATTCGAATTGAATGAGGTACATAATTGTAGGACCACCTAATGTAGAAGCTGGATTGCAGAATCTAAATCTAAACTGTACCTAAAAAATTGCACTGCAAAAAAATTGTGGTGTGAAGTGCGATTGGGGACCTGAGAGGAAGACATGTCGAGGCAAACAGACAATTGACAAATTAAATCACTGCAAAATGTTCTTGCTGAGACTGAGAAGGACTATTAGCTCTAAACACAAACATCCATAGAAGATGTTTGGGGTAGGTGCTGCGATTCATTTTTGGGGGGGTATTTGGTGGGGGTGGGGGATGCTGTATCAATCCTCGAATACAGGACTAGTAAAGTCCCAGTGCACTACTTTTGTGAGATATACTGATATAAGTGTATACTGTTAACATATACTTTTTAATTTCGATTTTTTTAGGGGGTGCCGAAGCACCCCTACTTCCCACGGCTATGCAGGTTCCCCATTGGGACACCAACATAAATGTCAGGTTAAAAACTAGGATCCTTACAATCACTTCTATTGGCACATTTCCATGCTTATTAAACCCTCTAGTGTCTATGTCTGGGGAGGGGGCGGGGGAGGGGGGGGGTTCTACTACGCTAGCATATGGAATTGTTTTAAGATAGTCATACCAAGGATCATTTAGCTATTTGATTAAACATTTTAGGACCACTTCAGGTATATATACAGTATATATAAATACATAAAAGATTTACAAATAATTGAATGAAACTTTGAATGTGGCCTTACTGCTATAAGTCTATAGAAACACATTGAGTAACATTCACACATGAAGAAAAACAGATAATAAAATAATTATCAAAAGGAAGTTTGCTTTGAAATGTCTGTCCTATATCTTAGAGATAAAAGAAAGATCAGGAAACTCAATTGTTTTTGACACATTTAACCTTAGGCATTAGACTACTTCTATATATACTTACATATACATTCATTATTTTTTTTACTGGTACAGGGCTACCTTCAGGCAAGTCTTGTGGCTTGTGGGTGTCCAGAGCAAAACCAACATGTACATGTCCTGAGAGACTCACTTTTCCAAAGAGGGGTCATAATAGTTTGTAGGCTAGCGTTTTCCAAACTCGGTCCTGGGGACCCCAAGTGGTGCACGTTTTGGATTTTGCCCAAGCACTCCACAGCTGATTCTAACCTGATTCAGTTTATTAACAAGCTAATTATTAGAATCGGGTGTGCTAGATTAGGGTTGGAGCAAAAACCTACAGGACGGAAGCTCTTCAAGCGACAGGGCCCAAGCGACAGAGCCCTGCGACAGACAGAAGTTGGCAGATCGGCGGTACCGACTTCAGACGAATCCGATGACGCTTGTGGGGATCTGTAGAGCAAAACCACTACCACGATGTATGTGTTTTTGAGTCTCACCTTTCCATAGAGGGGTCATAGTTTAGGCCAAACCATTCGGACACTACAGATCTTTTCGTGAGATCTTTTCATCTCATTGTCTTGACAAACACCTCTGTAGCTCTAGCTTCAACATACACATTTTGGGGGGTTTATTAAGGAAGGTTTTAAACCAAAGATGAAATCAATAAATGGGAGTAGAAACCAGTGTTATCTTAAATCAGTTACTTTTAGGGGCATATTCTACACCAAATTGGAGGCGCCTCTTCATGGGCTTGTATTCTTGGATGTTTCAGCCAGGAGTGTCTTGCCCTTAGGTGTCTACTTCAACTAAACTCAGCATAGCTCTGCTCACAAAGGTATCAGTAGAGATCAGGGCCTATATTCATAAAGTGTCTAAGAGTAGGAGTGCGGCTCTAGGATCATCCTTCCCCCCTGTCCATATAATTGTATGAGTTATTATATAAAAGGGATATCTGATCCCAAGACACTTTATGAATATTGGCCCAGGCTGTCAGAACAACACAGTTTATCATCTGGGGCCTTATCCTAATCAACGATTCTCTTGGGAAATTTGCAAAATCATAAACACAGACAGTAATAATGAGAAATAAAATATGACACCACTGCAGTACTAACACAACATACCTCAGACTTAGTAAGCCATTAATCTGTGTCCGCATCCCAAATAGCATCCTATTCCCTATGTAGTGCACTACTTTGACTATGGTCGCTGGATAAAAGTAGCGCACTACATGTAGGGAATAGACTGCCATTTGGGACACATCCCATGTGTCAGAGACTTGTTGTTTACCATCTACTATTCCACTGGAATGTCCAAAACTTAAGAAAACCAAATAGAAAACAGCGTTATCATTCAACTCCAAAGACTCCGGCATTCAGCTATTTGTTCAGAGCACGGAACATAACTCTAACGAAAGTTATGACGGGGCATATTTGTAAAGGATGAACCTAAAATGAACCTCACATTATGTCAGATGACTGATTAACATGATATAGGCCTATTCAATTTTTGATGTAGGTTTAATATAACAAGTGTTCACATGTAAAAAAATATGTAATGTTCTGAATCTGTCCCCTGTAGATGAAATAGTTATTATAGGCACTGGAGAGCAAGCTGTCAATGAATGTTAATCACCCATTGAACTGTTCCAGCAGATTACATAGTCTGGAGCTGACAGTGCACCACCTGTGGTCTAACACTGTGTCACACTTTGGCAGATCCATTGACCAACACCTCCACAATTGATTTTGACTAGGGGCCTTGTATATAAACATTGCTTACAACAGTTGTCACACAAACATCTGTACAAGGTTGAAGTGTTGTACATGTAAGAGTACATCGAAAAACACACTTGACTAACACATTGACAAAACATTTTTATTTTTTTTGCTGAACTTATGTTATGAAAAGATTGAAAAGGTACACAAATTTTCTTCTAATTTGCATTATGTGAAATTAATACCGGTGTCTGAAAATAGCACAAAAGAGGTAAAAAATGTGATCGTTTTTGGGGGGTTGATTCATCATGTTCATGTTGCAGGCCTTTGGTACTTTGGAGGCAAAACGACGACTCCACCATTTACTCAGTGGCTACTGTTTTTTCCACCAAATCTTCCTGAAATAAATGATCACACACACCAAACAAGCCTTTCAAACACTTCACAGGCATGGCTCGCAGCCAAAACAAAAGAAGTTGTGTGTGGATGACACTGGGGAGTATTTTATCTGATTGACAGTGGAAGTCAGGTTGACTTCAGCCCTACATATTGCCCTGGGCCTCATAATACCACATACAGCCGGGGCTTTGGCACTTCTAACCCAACACAGTGGTGGGAATGTTCAGACTATGTTGCCTAGTCTGAATTACAGCTGTTACTTATTACAGCTTTTACTTACTCCATAACAAGCCAACCCCACTCAATTAACAAGCCAGCAGGAACCAGATGTTATAGATAGCATCGTGACAGAGATGTTCAGAACTGATATACAGCAGAGGAAGGGAGGATGAGCTGCACTTCCTGCACTCACACTAGTGCCTGAAGAGATTCTTGGCCACGACTAACTGTGCTTGTACCTTAGAAGCATGAACATGAAGCAACAGCTCTTCTCTTTTTCCTTCCGTCTGGCCTCACACCCTGGCCTAAATTCATTGACCTTCCTTCATAGCCTATCTAGGGACTACGGAAGAGCCCTTTTACTAACTCCAGAACATGGACATTGATGTAAACAATGAAATGTTAATGTCCACGGTCCCAGTCAAATAAATTCCAGTAGTAGTTTGAATGCTGCCAAGAATACATATGAAGGTCATTCCACCTATAGAATGCCTTTGGGGTAGTGCAATTTGGAAAAAATAGATGTTTCACCTAATTCAAACCGTTGGTCATAAAGAGCACATGTTCAAGTTTCACGGAATAAAAATGCAACTGTTAAAACATACGGGGTGCGGAGTGCTAAATAAATAAACAATCTTCAGAAATGACTTTGTCAAAGTAACTAGGGTTTTACAATGATGGTGGGTGAAAAAGTGGGTAAATGTTTTGGTTAAGTGGGTTAAAAAACCTCCTAGAAGTCAGAAAAACATCAGCAAGTCTTTTCACTTCAGTAACTCTTTATTAATATAAAACAAATCTGATTTATTGAATTTCCCATGTAGTATATAGGGCACTTCATTTACATAATAGAACAGACTTAATATTGGTGCACAATTTCCTCTTAATATATCAAGGGACGTAAAAGCCATTCTATTCATGGAACGACCCATCACCAGATTATTTGTTATCTTTTTCGACCTTGTCCGGAACAGCGCCAGCATGCTACGGAATCCAAGCTTGACGTGCAAAATAGGTAACGCATTGGATGCTCTTCCTACGACTTTATCCAGTGAAGTTTATTAAGTTGCATCCTCTCATGCCCTTCCTTCACAGGCACTGCACGATATAGCACATGTCGTACAGCTGCTTGATGCTTTGCCTCAATATGGTAATAAAGACACAGGGCTGTTCCAATTGAGTACTTGTGTGTCAGTCTCTCGCTCTCTCATTTGATCCCTCTTTCCATCTCTAAAAAAACTAAAACAGAATGGAGCTAAGCACAGGCAAAATCTTAAGAGGAAAACCTGGTTCCTTCGGATTTGCAGACAATGAGAGATGAATTCAGGACAATAACCTAAAACACAAGGCCAAATCTACACTGGAGTTGCTTACTGAGAAGACAGTGAATGTTGCTAAGTGGCAGAGTTACAGTTTTGACTTAAATCTACTTGGAAATCTAGACCTGAAAATGGTTGTCTAGCAATGATCAACAACCAATTTGACAGAGTTTGAAGAATTTTGAAAATAATCAAATGGGCAACTATTAGACAATCCAAGAGACTTACCCAGAAAGAGTCAGCGTTGGTCACTGCCAAAGGTGTGTCTACAAAATATTGACTTAGGGGTGTGAATAATTATGTAAATTGGATATTTCTGTATTCAGACCCCTTGACTTTTTCCACATTTTGTTACATTACAGCCTTATTCTGAAATTGATGAAAATAGTTTTTTTTCATCAATCTGCTTACAATACCCCATAGTGGTGAAGCAAAAACAGGTTTTTATAAAATCCCATTTACATATGTATTCAGACCTTTAACTTAGTACTTTGTTGGAGCACCTTTAGCAGCAATTACAGCCTTGATTATTCTTGGGTATGACACTACAAGCTTGGCTCACCTGTATTTGGGGAGTTTCTCCCATTCTTCTCTGCAGATCCTCTTTAGCTCTGTCAGGTTTGATGAGGAGTATCGCTGGACAGCTATATTCAAGCCTCTCCAGAGATGTTCAATCGAGTTCAAGTCCGGGCTTAGGTGGGGCCGCTCAAGGACATTGAGACGTGTCCCGAAGCCACTCCTGCGTTGTCTTGGGTGTGTGCTTAGGGTAATATTCCCATTGGAAGGTGAACCTTGGCCACAGTCTGAGGTCCTGAGCACTCTGGAGCAGGTTTATATCAAGGAAGATCTCTGCACTTTGCTCCATTCATCTTTCCCTTGATCCTGACTAGTCTCCCAGTTCCTGTCACTGAAAAACATACCCACGTCATCCAGACTTGACGCTTGGCATTCAGGCCAAATAGTTCAATCTTGGTGTCATCAGACCAGAGAATCTTGTTTCTCATGGTCTGAGAGTCCTTTAGGTGCCTTTTGGCAAACTCCCAATGGGCTGTCATGTGCCTTTTACTGAGGAGTGCCTTCCGTCTGGCCACTCTACCATAAAGGCCTGATTGGTGGAGTGCTGCAGAGATGGTTGTCCTTCTGGACTCAGTTTGGCCGGGTGGCCAGCTCTAGGAAGAGTCTTGGTGGTTCCAAACTTCGTCCATTTAAGAAGGATGGAGGCCACTGTGTTCTTGGGGACCTTTAATGCTGCAGATTTTTTTTTTTGTACCCTTCCCAGATCTGTGCCTCGACACAACGCTGTCTCAATGCTCTACAGACAATTCCTTCGACCTCGTGGCTTGGTTTTTGCTCAGACATGCACTATCAACTGTGGGACCTTATAAAGACAGGTGTGTGCCTTCCCAAATCATGTCCAGTCAATTGAATTGACCACAAGTGGACTCTAATCAAGTTATAGAAACACCTCAAGGATGATGCACCTGAGTTCAATTTCAAAACATAAGATATTTCAGTTATTTATTTTGAATACATTTGCAAACATTTCTAAAAACCTGTTTTCACTTTGTCATCATGGGGTACTGTGTGTAGACTGAGGGAAAAAAATATTTTATCAAATTTAGAATAAGGCTGTAACGTAACAATGTGGAAAAAGGGGTCTGTATACTTTCCGAATGTGCTGTATTTGCAAAAATGTCTAAAAACATGTTTTCACTTTGTCATTATCGGGTATTGTGTGTAGATGGTTGAGGAACATTTTTGTTTAATCAATTTTGAATTCCGGCTGTAACACATCCAAATGTAAAATAAGTCAGGGGGTATGAACACTTTCTGAAGGCACTATCAATATTCTCTGTCCACATTTCTCCCTCTCTCCTTTTCCCTCTCTTTCTCCTGTAGTGGTGGGCACCTGGCCCTGGAGAGGCCCCTGGTGACAGCCCTGCTGCTCACTCTGAGTGGTGTGATGTGTTCTTATTAACCAGTGGTACAGCAGCTCCGAGAGGAACATACTGTACAGTTGAAGTCAGAAGTTTACATACACCTTAGCCAAATACATTTACACTCAGTTTTTCACAATTCCTGACATTGAATCCTAATAAAAATTTCTGTCTGTACACAATTGTTGAAAAAATGACTTGTGTCATGCACAAAGTAGATGTCCTAACCTGTCACAACTCGGCCCCTCTCCTTGTTCGGGCGGCGTTCGACGTCACCGGCCTTCTAGCCATCGCTGATCCACTTTTCATTTGTTTTGTCTTACACACCTGGTTTCAATCCCCCAATTACTTGTTCATTATTTAACCCTCTGTTCCCCCATGTTTGTTTGTGAGTAATTGTTTGTACGTAATACGGTCTGTTATGTGGGCTTCGTTTTATTGTATTGTATTGGTCTATTTCGGAGTAAATTACGTTCATTTACTCATATCTGCTGTCCTGCGCCTGACTCCTCTACACAAGCTACACACAGACCTCATTACATAACCAACTTGCCAAAACCATAGTTTGTTAATTAACAAGACATTTGTGGAGTGGTTGAAAAAGAAAAAACCTCTGACTTCAACTGCACAAAATATGGGCTACATCATAGAGAGTGAGTTCAATAAAATAAGATCACATTACAGTATGTAAATTAAAATCAGTTTTATATACCTAAACGTGGTCATGACAGCTTTAATTTAAGGTGTGATATGAAGTCTATAAATAGCCCTAATATGTGTTGTGTGTACCATGTGTGTCTTCATGTGTTGTAGATTTGCTGAGGGTGTGTCTGACCTCTGGCCAGACTGTCACTGAGGAAGGGATAAATCCAGAGCACAGAGAGACACAAACACTGAATGATCAATTTGTAGATTATATACATTCACTGAAACTCTGGGGCTGGGCCCTATTCAATCATATCTGGTAGCATTCTGTTAGGTCAGTGAAGAAATATCAATTTCGACATAAGTATTTTTGTATTTATTTTAGATTTAGATTTTTTTGTCAAATATACTTTGCAGAATGAGTACTTTTTTGCATTTCAAAATGTCATGGGATGCATTATCATGCACTCAGAAATGGAATTCCTCTGCTGAAGGTGTAAAACACTAAAGGGGACATATTTCAATATGTTATGCTCTTGAGAAGGCTGGCTGATTTCTGGCAAAGAGTATGTTCTTTTATCTCACCATGTCTACAGATTCTCCCTTCTACCTGTTTTTGTTTGCTTGGAAATGTTGATATTGGAGACTGTTATCAGAAGAAACTGTGTAACCTAGCATTTATAGCAGATAAGAAATGCATTGCCATTAATTGGAAGGTTTGTTATCCTCCCATAATGTCACAATGGATGGCAGGAATGTCAAATGATGTATCACTAGATTTGATGTATTACAAGATTGAAAAGGTACACTGTGCAACTTTCATAAGGTCTGGATGCCTTATATAGAATACTGAATGACAAAAGGAGTCTGTATTGAAAACATGCCCACGTCAGGGGAGATACATATTTAGGGAATCACTAGCTGCTGGGTTGCTCAGTCCTGGCCCTGAGTGTCTGCCGCACTGTTGGTTTTCACTCTGGCCTTGGCCTAACACACCTGAAACCAATAATGAATGTTTCAGTAAGATCCTAAAGTGGTGTAGGGTGTGTTGGGTTGGGGCTCTGAAAGGCGGTGGACCCCTAGGGTCAGGACAGGATGATCCAGCCATATTGTGTGCGAGTAAATAGAGCTCTACAGTACTATTAGGCCTATGTTATGAATTACAGTACTCTCCGTAATTATTGGGACAGTGAAGCACTTTTTCTTCTTTTGGTTCTGTACTCCAAAAGTTTTGATGTGAAATCAAACAATGACTTTGAGGTTAAAGGAGCAGACTGTCAGCGTTCATTTGAGGATATTTTCATCCATATTGGGTGAACCGTTAAGAAATGAAAGCACTTTTTGTACATAGTATCCCGTTTTTATGGGACCAAAAGTATTGGGATGGTTTGACTGGTCCCACATTCATAGCACGTGATGACGACATCAAGCTTGTAACTCTACAAATATGTTGGATGCATTTGCTCTTTCTTTTGTTGCAGTCCATTTGTGCCCAATAGAAATGAATGGTAAATAAAAGTATTGTCATTTGAGTCCATTTAATATTTGAAAATAAGATTGTAACATGTTTCTAAACACTTCTACATTTAATGTGGATGCTACCATGATTACAGATAATCCTGAATGAATCTTGAATAAATAGAAGTGAGAAAGTTAGATGCACAAATATCATACCCGCAAGACATGCTAACCTCTCACCATTGAACTAATAGGGAAGCACATGATATTTGTGCGTTTTATAATTTTCTCACTCATCATTATTCACAATTCATTCAGGATTATCCATAATCATGGTAGCATCCACATTCACGTAGACGTGTTTAGAAACATATTTGAGTGTTATTTACAATAAAAATGACCTCAAAAGGGTCATATTATATTGGGTAGAAATGCAGGAAATTAGCTTTAGATACCCAAAAAGGACCCCCAGACCCCCGCTAGGTTCCCCCCCCCCCTTTCTAAAACTAAAGTTGTGCCCGTGTTCAAGTGGTATGATCGATTTGAAAATTGAAAGATTTCTTCATTGAAAGTGAATGAAGCCAGGGTTAATTTTGTCAAAGATGTTTATAACTAACCTGCTCATCTGTGGTTTTGTGTGTTAAGTCTGAGAGAGAATGATCGCAACAATGATTTTAATATGAATGTTTTACATTGACATTTTAGTCACTTAACAGACTTACAGGAGCGATTAAGGTTAAGTGCCTTGCTTGAAGGCACATCTACACATTTTTCACCTAGTTGGCTTGGGGATACGAACCAGCAACCTTTTGGTTAGGATATCTGCCAACCTAATGGTTTTGGTTGCACAAACATTTTGGGGTGACCCAACTAAAGTCATATAGAAATGTGAGTTATAGATATGTCATTCTCATTGAAAGCATGTTTATGATGTGTTAGATTTGTGCTATGTGTGCTATACAATATTTGTGGTTATGGAAAATGTATTTAATTACGGTTTAGATGACACAATGATTCTCTACACAATGGCTCCTTGTTTTGTCACAAACTGAAATTAGGTAAATTATTATAATTTTTGCAACCAGGAAATGGTAGAGCAATTTCTGCATATTCCACCTTTAACTGTTGAATGCTAACCGCTAACTAATGTAGCACTAGGTACTAGTTAGCTATCCTGCTACGTCGTGTTTTTGTTACATTGATATACACATGCCTCTTCTACAATTACTGTTAGCCTGTATAAAACGAGAATTGAATGTACTGTTGTAGCCTATGTAATACAAGGGTGTTATTTTAGTTATCACCAATTACATGAATAGCTGAGACCTATATAATTTATGAGGTATGTAATTAAAGAAAATAGTTAATGTATTTGTGATAAAGAGAGATATTGTTACAGTAGGTAGACTAATTTTCAACTGCCTTTTTAAAATGATCAATTATCTTGGGTTGATAAAAGGATGGAGAGGGAATGAGTAGGTACAGTAGCTATCTAGCCTGCTGACTAAGAAATGCATAGTCTATGTTTTGCTGTCTACAATATGTCTCTCTTTCTATCGGCCAGATTGCTGAAAGTCAATGTACTTGCTAGGCAAAATGTTAAACTTAGTGAAGGTCTTCTCTAGTATCTATCAATGAACTAAATAGTTCATCATGATTTGTCTGTCTTTACAGTTCCTGAAACAGTCAATGACCTGATGCATAGCTTCTAAAGCAGTCCACCCACTCAGTTACAAGTAACCTATTCAGCCACATCCCAGGGAAGAGAGGGAGCAGAACCACCCCTCCTTAAACCCAGTCAGTAACCAGGTTTTCATCCAATCGTTTTATGTGTGTAAATTACATGTCGGATAAAAACAAATGTATGACATGGCTGATAGAAACTAAAAATAGCGGTAAACATTCCCCTTTTTGTTTTGTACTTTTTTTTAACAATACAAAACAAACACATACAGATGCACGGAAACATCAATGACATCGCACCTGCCCAGACTCACCTGCTCACACCCCCATCTCCGGCATTTTTTATTTCACCTTTATTTAACCAGGTAGGCTAGTTGAGAACAAGTTCTGCGACCTGGCCAAGATAAAGCATAGCAGTGTGAACAGACAACAACACAGAGTTACACATGGAGTAAACAATAAACAAGTCAATATCACAGTAGGAAAAAGAGAAAAAAAAGAGTCTATATACATACATTGTGTGCAAAAGTCATGAGGTAGGCAAATAATAAAAATTTAGCAGATTAACACTGGAGTGATAAATGATCAGATGGTCATGTGCAGGTAGAGATACTGGTGTGCAAAAGAGCAGAAAAGTAAACAAATAAAAACAGTATGGGGATGATGTAGGTCAATTTGGTGGGCTATTTACCGATTGACTATGTACAGCTGCAGCGATCGGTTAGCTACTCAGATTGCAGATGTTTAAAGTTGGTGAGGGAGATAAAAGTCTCCAACTTCAGTGAATTTTGCAATTCGTTCCAGTCACAGGCAGCAGAGAACTGTAAGGAAAGGCGGCCAAATGAGGTGTTGGCTTTAGGGAGGATCAGTGAGATACACCTGCTGGAGCGCGTGCTACCATCGTGATCAGTGAACTGAGATAAGACAGAGCTTTACCTAGCATGTACTTGTAGATGACCTGGAGCCAGTGGGTCTGGCGACGAATATGTAGCGAGGGCCAGCCGACTAGAGCATACAGGTCGCAGTGGTGGGTGGTATAAGGTGCTTTAGTAACAAAATGGATGGCACTGTGATAAAATGCATCCAGGTTGCTGAGTAGAGTATTGGAAGCTATTTTGTAGATGACATCGCCGAAGTCGAGGATCGGTAGGATAGTCAGTTTTACTAGGGTAAGTTTGGCTGCACGAGTGAAGGAGGCTTTGTTGCGAAATTGATTTTAGATTGGAGATGTTTGATATGAGTCTGGAAGGAGAGTTTACAGTCTAGCCAGACACCTAGGTACTTATAGATGTCCACATATTCTAGGTCGGAACCATCCAGGGTGGTGATGCTAGTCGGGCGTGCGGGTGCAGGCAGCGAACGATTGAAAAGCATGCATTTGGTTTTACTAGCGTTTAAGAGCAGTTGGAGGCCACGGAAGGAGTGTTGTATGGCATTGAAGCTCGTTTGGAGGTTAGATAGCAGTGTCCAAGGAAGGGACAGAAGTATGCAGAATGGTGTCGTCTGCGTAGAGGTAGATCAGGGAATCGCCCGCAGCAAGAGCAACATCATTGATATATACATCCGCATCACTCTCGCATCACTCTCCACCACATGGCCTCAAACTGCACCATTTTGTTTCTCTCCGTCGCCCACACACTTTCAAGATTTACATAATAAAGCATTTGACCGTTCCATTGTGTTAACATTGGTTGATCTCCAGTTTAAGTATACGTTTTTTGAAGAAAAGTATCATCCAACCCGTCGGGTACGTCCCTCATTGTCGGTAAAATGTCCAAATGTTGTCAAAACCAAAAATGTTAGACAAGATGGAATCTTTTTGTGCGAGAAATGACGGTGGAGGCGCTTTTAATTAGCAAATATTGATATAATAGCCATAGTCATAACAAAGTGAACTTGGAGTCACACAATGACGTGTGGTCCTCCCACTTGTCGGGAAAGCATGCAGTTTATTAGGCTACAGATTAAATAAATGATGATGAATTTCACAGGGTGGTGAAAGTGCAAGGTGATGAGCTTGATGCTCCTTTCCAATAAATATTGAGGGTCTTACTCTGGTGACATGATCATCTACGCCTGGCTGCCGTTCGACAAACACAAATGATCTTGCACTTTTGTCCATTTTAATCTCATCATGTAGGCTATACCTGCAGTGTATCTGTGAGCTGTTGGCTAGAGCGCACGTCCCAATACCAGAGTGGGCACATTCTCTATATATGCTTAACAAATTGTGAGAAAACCATCAGTAAAGTTGAAAATGTGATGGAAACCCATTTATCTTAGATTTTTTATTCAAATGGGAATTAAATGCAAAAGTTACTTTTGTGTGTGCACTGTCATCACACATAGCCGTTTATCTGCAACAAGTCAATTTAACGGAAACATCTCTGGTGGGAAAACTCACATATTGTTGTTATACAGATTTTTTAATATTCGCATGAAAATCTGTCACAATTGGATGGAAACCTAGCTACTGAGGGTATGTTTTGTGTGCTTTTTTTCTATCTATATTAATTCCTAATAACCAGTCTCTCACCGAGACTGGATTTCCGAAGATACTTACTTTTCAGCTGCCCATGATTGCCTGACATTAGTGTAAGTAGATCCAATTTAAATAGTGCCACTTCTAATGATATGTGAGGTTTCACTCTTAAACCTGCCACCATGTTTCCTTCTGAACTGAGCTAATACATTGAGCAAGCAAATCATTTAATTTAATAACTGCAATAACTCAGGCTGACCTCAACTGAATCCCTAACCTATCTAACTTGCGAAACCCTCAGTTTAATCCGTACCCCCGCTAACCCCCCTTCCTCCAACTTGGACAGGTCCATCCCTAATCACTGGTAATCGGGCAGGTCGTAGGGACAGCTTCATCTCATTAAATGAGGATCACTCTGGCAGTGAAGATGAGCGTTCTCATCAAGGAGAGATCTCTCATGCCTGAGCATGACATCCTGTTTCCACCCAGGTAAGCATCACCTCTAGCAGCCCTGTCACTATTACAACTGCTTGAGGAGTGTCACTGGTGTTACTGCTGTCTGTCTGTATGTGTCGGTCTGTCAGTTATCCCTACAGTGAGGACTACACTAAACCAACCCAGTAAATGAACAATCGCTGCCCTTCCTGGTGCAACCGCATCCTCATGTCTCACACTGCCCAAGACATCATCCATATAGTGAATGCACTGGCAACTAAGCTATTCACACTTTTTGACAAGTGGCTTCTTTAATTAATTAACTATGGTAATTAACTATTTCACATGAGTGAAGTGAGTCCACACTTGTCTAATACACTTTTTGCATCCCTTTACCAACAGCATTTCTGATTGAAATCAAACTTGATTTGTCAAATGCGCCGACTACAACAAGTGTAGACTTTACCCAACAGTGCAGTTCAAGAAGAAGAACATATTAGACTAAGTAGACTAAAGTAGACTAAAATAAAAGTAATAATAAAAAGTAACACAATAGAATAACAATAATGAGGCTATATACAGGGGGCACAGGTATCGAGTCAGTGTGCGTGGGTATAGGCTAGTTGAGGTAATCTGTATGTGTAGGTGGGGCGAAGTGATTATGCATAGGTAACAAACAACAGCGAGTAGCAGCATAGTACAAAAGGAGGGGGAGGGGTCAATGTAAATTGTCCAGTGGCGATTTTATGAATTGTTCAGCATTCTTATGGCTTGGACGGTAGAAGCTGTTGAGGAGCCTTTGGGTCTTAGACTTGGCGCTCCGGTATCGCTTGCCGTGCGGTATCAGAGAAAACAGTCTTTAACTTGGATGACTGAGGTCTCTGACAAATTTATGGGCTTTCCTCTGACACCGCCTATTATATAGGTCCTGAAAGGCAGGAAGCTTGACCCCTGTGATGTACTGGGCTGTTCGCACTACCCTCTGTAGCGCCTTACGGTCATATGCCGAGCAGTTGCCATACCAGGCGGTGATGCAACCGGTCAGGATGCTCTCGATGGTGCAACTGTAGAAACGTTTGAGGATCTGGGGACCCATGCCAAATCTTCAGTCTCCTGAGGGGGAAAAGGTTTTGTTGTGCCCTCTTCACGACTGTCTTGGTATGTTTGGACGATGATCCTTCGTTGGTGATGTGGAAACCAAGGAACTTGAAACTCTCGACCCTCTCCACTACAGCCCCGCCGATGTTAATAGGGGCCTGTTCGGCCAGCCTTTTCCTGTAGTCCACGATCAGCTCCTTTGTCTTGCTCACATTGAGGGAGAAGTTGTTGTCCTGGCACCGCACTGCCAGGTCTCTGACCTCCTCCCTATATGCTGTCTCATCGTTGTCAGTGATCAGGCCTACACACCTCTGAGGGGCCCCAGTGTTAAGGATTAGCGTGGCAGACATGGTGTTGCCTACTCTTACCACCTGGGGGCAGCCCGTTAAAAAGTCAAGGATCCAGTTGCAGAGGGAGGTGTTTAGACCCAGAGTCCTTAGCTTAGTGATGAGCTTTGTGGGCACTATGTGGTTGAACGCAGAGCTGTAGTCAATGAACAGCATTCTCACAGTTTTCCTTTTGTCCAGGTGAGAAAGGGCAGTGTGGAGTGCGATTACATCATCTGTAGATCTGTTGGGGCGGTATGTGAATTGGAGTGGGTCTAGGGTGTCTGGTAGGATGCTGTTGATGTGTGTCATGACCAGACTTTCAAAGCACTTCATGGCTACCGACGTTTGTGCCACTGGGCGGTAATCATTTAGACAGGTTACCTTCGCTTCCTTGGGCACAGGGACTATGGTGGTCTGCTTGAAACATGTAGGTATTACAGACTCGGTCAGGGAGAGGTTGAAAATGCTTTGAGTACATGTCCTGGTAATCCGTCTGGCCCAGCGGCTGTGTGAATGTTGGCCTGTTTAAAGGTTTTGTTCACATGGGCTACCGAAAGCGTTATCACACAGTCATCCAGAATAGCTGGTGCTCTCGTGCATGCTTCAGTTTTGCTTGCCTCAAAGCGAGCATAAAAGGCATTTAGCTCGTCTGGTAGGTTCGCGTCACTGGGCAGCTCACGTCTGGGTTTCCCTTTGTAGTCCATAATAGATTTTAAGCCCTGCCACATCCGATGAGCATCAGAGCCGCTGTAGTAGTATTCAATCTTAATCCTGTATTGACACTTTGCTTGTTTGATGGATCGTCTGAGGGCATAGCAGGATTTCTTATAAGCATCCGGATTAGCCTCCCACTCCTTGAAAGCGGCAGCTTTAGCCTTTAGCTTGATGAGGATGTTGCCTGTAATCCATGGCTTCTGGTTGGGATATGTAAGTACAGTCACTGTGGGGACGACGTCATCGATACACTTATTGATGAAGCCGATGACTGAGGTGGTGTGTTCCTCAATGCCTTTGGATGAATCCCGGGAACATATTCCAGTCTGTGCTAGCAAGACAGTCCTGTAGTGTAGCATCCGGGTCATCTGACCACTTCCATATTGAGCGAGTCACTGGTACTTCCTGCTTTAGTTTTTGCATGTAAGCAGGAATCAAGAGGATAGAATTATGGTCAGATTTGCCAAATGGACGGTGGGGGAGAGCTTTGTATGCATCTCTGTGCATGGAGTAAAGGTGGTCTAGGATTTTCTTTTCCCTGGTTGCACATGTGACATGCTGGTAAAAAGTTGGTAAAACTGACTTAAGTTTACCTGCATTATTTGAATGTCCTTTTGGTAGGAGAGTCTTCATTGTAGGCCATCAATTTTATTTTCAAATAATTGCACGTTAGCAAGAAGAATGGAAAACAATGGGAGTTTACTCGCTCACCTCCAGATTCTCAGAAGGGTGCCCGATCTGCGGCCTCTTTTCCAGTGTCTTTTCTTCACCAAAAGGAGTGGATCTGGGCCTGTTCCAGTGAAAGCAGGATATGAGTAATTGCTTTTCTCATGTCCAGAAGCTCTTTTCGGTCATAAGAGACAGTAGCAGTAACATTATGTACACAATAAGTTAAAAAATAAGTTATGCAAAAAAATAACAAATAGCACAATCGGTTGGGAGAATGTAAAACGTCAGCCATGTTCTTCGGCGCCAACTTAATAATAATAACTTAATAATTTCTGTGTTACGTTGCAGACTCACCATCTCAGCCTGATAGGTGGGGCCAACACAGGAGTGTGCAAGGCAGGCGATGAGGAAATGTAAAATGAGAAAAGTTTACATACACCTTAGCCAAATACATTTACATAGCCTTTTGTGCCGCAGGAAACCAAATACATTTAAACTCAGTTTTTCACAATTCCTGACATTTAATCCGAGTAAAAAGTCCCTGTCTTAGGTCAGTTAGGATCACCACTTAATTTTAAGAATGCGAAATGTCAGAATAATAGTAGAGAGAATGTCACGATCGTCTGAATGAATGGACCAAGGCGAAGCGTACTTACAGTTCCACATATTTAATAAATATTCAACTCACCAAAAACAATACAGAAGAAAACGAAACGTGACGTTCTGGGCTGCTCACAGGCAGCTACACAAAAACAAGATCCCACAAACAGGTGGGAAAAGGCTGCCTAAATATGATCCCCAATCAGAGACAACGATAGACAGCTGCCTCTGATTGGGAACCATACCAGACCAACAAAGAAATGGAAAACAAACAGATTGCCCACCCTAGTCATACCCTGACCTAACCAAATAGAGAATTAAAATGACCTCTAAGGTCAGGGTATGACAGAGAATGATTTCATCACATTCCCAGTGGGTCAGAAGTTTACATACACTCAATTAGTATTTGATAGCATTGCCTTTAAATTGTTTAACTTGGCTCAAACGTTTTGGATAGCCTTCCACAAGCTTCCCACAATAAGTTCGGTGAATTTTGGCCCATTCCTCCTGACAGAGCTGGGGTAACTGAGTCAGTCAGTCAGGCCTCCTTGCTCGCACACGCCCACAAATGTTCTATAGGATTGAGGTCAGGGCTTTGTGATGGCCACTCCAATACCTTGACTTTGTTGTCCTTAAGCCATTTTGCCACAACGTTGGAAGTATTCTTGGGGTCATTGTCCATTTGGAAGACCCATTTGCAACCAAGCTTTGACTTCCTGACTGATGTCTGGAAATGTTGCTTCAATATATCCACATAAGTTTCCTACCTCATGATGCCATTTATTTAGTGAAGTGCACCAGTCCCTCTTGCATCAAAGCACCCCCAGAACATGATGCTGCCACCCTTGTGCTTCACGGTTGGGATGGTGTTCTTCGGCTTGCAAGCCTCCCCCTTTTTCTTCCAAACATAACGATGGTCATCATGGCAAAACAGTTAGATACTTTTGTACCTGTTTCCTCCAGCATCTTCACAGGGTCCTTTGCTGTTGTTCTGCGATTGATTTGCACTTTTCGCAACAAAGTACGTTCATCTCTAGGAGACAAAACGCGGCTCCTTCCTGAGCGGTATGACGGCTGCTTGGTCCCATTGAGTTTATACTTCAGGTGTTTGGAAATTGCTCCCAAGGATGAACAAGTCTTGTGGAGGTCTACAATTTTTTTTCTGAAGTCTTGGCTGATTTCTTTTGATTTTCCCATGATGTCAAGCAAAGGTACATCTCCAATTGACTCAAATGATGTCAATTAGCCTATCAGAAGCTTCTAAAGCCATGACATAATTTTCTGGAATTTTACAAGCTGTTTAAAGGCACAGTCAACTTCTGACCAACTGTAATTGTGATACAGTGAATATTCAGTGAAATAATCCATCTGTAAACAGTTGTTGGAAAAATTACTTGTGTCATGCACAAAGTAGATGTCCTCTTGCCGAAATTTGTGGAGTCGTTGAAAAACGAGTTTTAATGACTGCAACCTAATTTGATGTAAACGTCTGACTTCAACTGTATATCCTGACCATATATTTGCAGCGTAACATCTTGAACCGTCCTCCTAGAAAACACCATAAAGCAGAACTTTGACAAAGACATCCTAAACCCCATGTTCGAGACCAATCTTGCACAACTCCCACAGCTTCTTGCATCTTCCTCATCACATATTTCACATTACCACCTCTCTTCCATACAGACCCATCATCAGCATACAAGGCCTCCCACTCCCTGTCCAACCTTTTTAAATATATAATATATCATCAGAGTGAACAACACAGGACTAACCACACTTCCCTGAGGAGTACCATTGTCCACTTCAAAGCACATTGACAATTCTGACCCCACCCTCACAACCTGATCGAACAGTAAGTCCATGATCCAGTTAAACAGATGTCCCCCAATGCCCAAAGCACTCCACTTGATCAACAACCCTTCCCTCCACATGGTATTGTAAGCTTTCTCAATTTCAAAATACACAACAATCACCTCTTTTATTGTCAGTGCATTGGCTATCTTTGTACGAACCTTCACCAGGGCATCCATGGCAGATCTCCCTCTCCTGAATCCACTTTGTGCTAAGCTTAGCAAACCCCTAACTTCCAAGAAATACATAATACTACTCACTTTCATCTTTTCCATCAATTTACACATATTGGATGTCAACGGGATAGGCCTATAACCGCTTGCCCTATAACTGCTTTACCTATCTTCACCACAGCATGTTTCCACCCAGCAGGTATCACCCCGGTCCTCCAAATACCCCAGTCCTGCTTAAATGTCACATAACACAACTTATCTTCTCTAGGAGTAGTCCACCCGCATCTCTCCCCACACCCTTGTCATCTCATTCATAGAAAACTCTGTATCCATAGCTTCTCCTGACTCTCATTTTTCTATAAAACATATCCATGCTCCTTTACCTTTTCCCTACATCTCCTCTTACTCTCGTCACACAGGTGCTCACATCTATGAATCGCTGCAAATGCACCAACTACGACATTCGCCTTTTCTTTACTTGATACAGCTGTGACATTTGTTTCTACCAACACTGGGATTCCAGCATTTTTACCCTTACCCTTCTTTTTTTTATGGTTTCCAAACCGCATCAATTTCAGTCCCTATACCAATAGTCGAGCAAAATTCCCGCCACGCCTCCTTTTTCGCCATCTTAAATCGTTCTTCTCTCCATCACTCTCTTCCTTTTATACTACATGAGATTCCTTTCTTTCAAGCCATTTTTAACTACCGGTAGAGCTATGTCCCTTTCCTGCACCACGCTGGAACAATCACATCTGCAGTTGATATAATTACAGACCTTACTGCCTCAGTGCACTGACCCCTCCATTGATAACTTTTGTCCCGCCCGCTCACACAGATACTTGAACATCTTCCAGCTTTCTCAAAACAGCACCTCGTGTTATTGCCTGCATACACACATCCATATTGACCTTACATCAAACTGTAAAATAATCACTCCCTACTGTGATTTCTCGAATCACTTCCCATTCACACCGCCGCAGATACCAATGTCAAGTCCAAGTATGACCACTCACCACATTAATTCTCGTCCCCCTCCCATCATTAACAAATGCTAATCCCATTATCCATTCATTCTTCAACTATAATCCCATTGTTATCTTTAGGCGTACTTCCCCAGATTTCATTAGAGGCATTAAAATCACCACACCATATTACCTTCCTACCCCAATCCCTAACTGTGTTAACATGAGGTATGTAGGGTTTATACAAATTAACTATTGCAATGTTACCTCTACATATTTAAACTCCCACATATTCCAATTCCATTATCTCCAATATATCCATCTCATATTAGCTATTAAGCTTCTAGAGTTCCATTGAAGGACCACAAAAACATACAAAATAGGTTGTTCCAACCCATCACCTCTTGGCTGATTCAACATCTCATGCATCATTACTCCAGTTGCTTCTGTAATTCCAAGGAAATACTTTGCTGCGAGTACCACCACTTCTATGCATGCATACTTTTTCTTAACCTGATCACTCATATTCATCACACTACACATGAACGCCAAGAAGCCAACCCTGTTCACCACCAACTATTATTTTGTGAACTTACACTGATGGTCACATTTCGTGGAGACCAGCAGTTTGTGCTACTCCCTCACCTCCCCTTTCCATCGAAGGCCGCTGCACCAATGTCCTCACAGGTTCTGTACTTTGAATTCTCTGTGCTGCTTCAGCATAAGTTACCTTGTTTGTAATTGTAATGTGCGTTGTTAGAAGGAGACCAAAGTGCAGCGTGGTAAGTGTTCATGATACTTTATTTACCCAGAACACCAAACAAAACAACAAAAGAATTAACGAACGTCACGTTCTGCAGGCTCCACGGAGCTAACAAAAAACAAGATCCCACAAACACCGAAAGGAGAATGATAACATATACAGTATATCACAAAATTGAGTACACCCCTCTGTGTGTTGAGTTATTTTGAGGGGACTGCAAATTTACACTGTTATACAAGCTGGACATGCACTACTTTACATTGTAGCAAAGTGTAATTTCTTCAGTGTTGTCACATGAAAAGATATACTCAAATATTTACAAAAATGTGAGGGGTGTACTCACTTTTGAGATATACTGTATGTGATCCCCAATCAGAGACAACGATAAACAGCTGCCTCTGAATGGGAACCACACTCTGCAAAAAACAAAGAAATAGAAAACATAGAAATAAAGAAACTAGAATGCCCACCCTAGTCACACCCTGGCCTAACCAAAATAGAAAATAAAAGCCTCTCTATGGCCAGGGTGTGACAGTACCGTCGCTTCAGGCTCCAGACTGGGGACCGTCGCTGGAGGCTCCAGACCGTTGATCAACGCTGGAGCCTTCGTGCAATGGATCCTCACTGCAGGCTCCAGGCCATGGATCATCACTGGAGGCTTCGTGCCGTGGATCATCACTGGAGGCATCGGGCCATGGATCGTCACTGGAGGCTTCGAACGTGGAGCCGGAACAGGTCTCACCGGAATGAGGAGACGTACTGGCAGCCCAGTGAGTGGAGCTGCCACAACATGTCCTGGCTGGATACCCAATCTAGCTCGGTGAGTGTGGAGAGCTGGCACAGGACGCACTGGAGGCATAGTGCGTAGAGCCACCGCAGGACACACTGGACCGTGGAGGCGCACCGGAGGTCTGGAGCGCAGAGCTGGCATAACTCGTCCTGGCTGGATACCCCCCTTAGCCCGGCAAGTGCGGGGAGCTGGAACAGGCCGCAATGGGCTTTGCTGGCGAACCGGGGACACCGTGCGTAGAGCTAGTGCAGGATAACCTGGGCCGCACCGGAGGCCAGGAACGCTGAGCCGGTACAATCCTGAATGCCCACTCTAGCTTGACAAATGCGAGGAGCTGGAATGTAGAGCACCGGGCTGTGCATGCGCACCGGAGACACACTGCGCAGAGCTTCATAACATGGGGCCTGACTAGTCACACTCTCCCCACTGTAAACACGGGGAGTTGACTCAGGTCAATCACCTGACTCCGCCAATCTCCCCGTGTGCCCCCCTAAAATAAAATAGTTTTGGGGCTTCCTCTCGTGCATGATTCATCATGCCAACTCCTCGTATCTTCGCCGTTCCGCTTTTGCTGCTTCCGTTTCCTCCTTAGGACGGCGATATTCTCCAGCCTGCGCCCAGGGTCCCTTGCCTTCCAGCATCTCCTCCCATGTCCTCCTCCAGAAAACACTGCTTGGTCTTTTTGTGGTGGGATCTTCTGTAATGTCTGTTGTTAGAAGGAGACCAAGGTGCAGCGTGATAAGTTTTCATGATACTTTATTTATCCAGAACACCAAACAAACCAACAAAAGAATAACGAATGTCACGTTCTGCAGGCTCCACAGAGCTAACAAAAAACAAGATCCCACAAACACCAAAAGGAGAATGACAACTTATATGTGATCTCCAATCAGAGACAACGAAAACAGCTGCCTCTGATTAGGAACCACACTCTGCAAAAAACAAAGAAATAGAAAACATAGAAATAAAGAAACTAGAATGCCCACCCTAGTCACACTCTGGCCTAACCAAAATAGAGAATACATGCCTCTCTATGGCCAGGGTGTGACAGTAATCTTATATCTATTTACCTCCGCATCCTGCTTCTGTGCTATACATCCCCCGAACGCAGCACTATGTTCCCCGCCGCAGTTACAGCACCTTGCCTGGACCTCCACCCCACACTTGCCCTATTCATGTCGTCCCCCACACTTCACAAAACTTCTCTACCCCTTACAGAAACTAGCTACATGTCCCATGCACTGACACTTAAAACACAGAAGCAGCGCTGGCACAAACTCCCCAACATAAAAGCTGATGAATCCTAGATGTACTCTTCTCTGAAGATTCCCTTCAAACTCTAACAGCACCGTAGTGCATTCTACTCCACCCTCCCTTTTCTTACTGCTCATTCAATTCGACTCAGCCACTTTCGCTCCGGTCACCTCCCTCTCAAACTCCTCCATTGACACCTCCATCGGTACTCCCAAAATCATCCCTCTCACTTTCGCCCTACTGCCAGGGACATGGCATTTCACCCCACCTCCATTTAACACCTCCATTATCAATATTTTGTTCTTCTGAAGTATATTATCCACAAATATCAATAATTTTTCCAATGCACCTTGCATCTTTTACATGTCCTATATCTGACTTGATGGCCTTTGACAACATTATCGGATTTAACATTTTACTGGTTGGCTCATTATTCTCCTGTACCTCATCTCCCTGCCTGTTTGCTCAATTAGAAAATCTCCCCTTCCATCTGTGGAAAATTCAACCTGATCCTTGTTGAACCTTTTACTATTTTTTCCCCGTAGTCGTGTAGGTAGATGAATCACTGATCCTACTACCTTCATCCATCTCAGACTTACTCCCATCTGCTCTACATGTTATGTGCCTCCTAAGAAGAGGTAGGTGCAGGAGTCAGGAGAGTTCCAGTTTGCACAGTTGTTTATTATAAGTTCCAACCCACCAACAACAGGCAGGGAAAATCACGAAACACACGGGGGAGAAACCTCTACTCCTAACACAGTACCAACGGTACAACGACAATGAGGGAAAAAACCCTGTGGAGCAAACACGCACCCCTTACAGAGCTAACAAAGCAAAATGATCCCGCACAAAAGACTGGCAGGCAGTGGAGGTTAATAAACCCACCGAAATGAACTAATCAGACACAGGTGATAACAACAACAGACAGACACAAACGAAAAGGAAAAATGTATCGGTGGCAGCTAGTAGGCCGGCGACGACGACCGCCGACCACTGCCCAAACAGGGAGAGGAGCCACCTTCGGTGGAAGTCGTGACAGTACCCCACTCCTGACGCGTGGCTCCCACAGCATGCCGACGCCGGCCTCGAGGACGACCCAGAGGACGAGGCGCAGGGCGATCCGGATGGAGGTGGTGAAACTCACTCAGCAGAGATGGATCCAAGACGTCCTCCACCGGCTCCCAGCATCTCTCCTCCGGACCATACACCTCCCAATACACGAGGTACTGCAGGCCCCTCAACCGACGCCTGGAATCCAGTATGGATCGCACTGCGACCCCCCCTCCCCGATGTCCAGGGGAGGTGGAGGGACCTCCCGCATCTCAGCTTCTTGAAGCGGACCGAGAAGAGACACATGAAACGAGGGGTTAATACGGTATTAAGGGGGAGCTGTAACCTATAACACACCTCGTTTATTCTCCTCGGGACTTTAAATGGCCCCACAAACCTTCCGGCAGGGCAGTCGGAGGGGCATGTTTCGGGTCGAGAGCCAGACCCGGTCCCCCGGTGCGAACACCGGGGCCTCACTGCGGTGGCGGTCAGCGCTCGCTTTCTGCCGCCCTTCGGCCTGTTTCAGGTGCCCGTGGACGGCCTCCCATGTCTCCTTCGAGTGCTTCACCCATTCCTCCACCACAGGAGCCTCGGTCTGACTTGGATGCCAGAGTACCAGGACCGGATGATACCCCAACACACACTGAAAGGGCGAAAGGTTAGTAGAGGAGTGGCGGAGTGAGTTCTGAGCCACCTCTGCCCATGGAAGGTACCTCGCCCACTCCCCTGGCCGGTCCCGGAAATACGACTGCAGAAACCTACCCACATCCTGGTTAACTCTCTCCACCTGCCCATTACTCTCAGGGTGAAAACCAGAGGTCAGGCTGACCGAGACCCCCAGATGTTCCATGAACGCCCTCCAAACCCGGGACGTGAACTGGGTACCCCGATCAGAAACTATGTCCTCAGGCATACCTTAGTGCCGGAAGAAGTGTGTAAACAGGGCCTCTGCAGTCTGTAGGGCCGTAGGGAGACCGGGCAAAGGGAGGAGATGACAGGACTTAGAAAACCGATCCACCACGACCAGGATCGTGGTGATGCCCTGAGGTGGAGGAAGATCGGTCAGGAAGTCCACCGACAGGTGTGACCAAGGCCTCAGTGGAAGGGGGAGGGGTTATAACTTCCCTCAGGGCAGGTGCCTAGGAGCCTTGCACTGAGCGCACCGAACAAGAAGAGACATAAACCCTCACGTTCTTAGCTAAAGTGGCCCACAAGTACTTCCCCCTAAGGCATTGCACAGTCCTATAGATACCCGGATGACCAGAGGAGAGTAACGTATGAGCCCACCGAATCAACCTGTCGGGAACACCAAGCGGGACGTACTTCCGTCCAGCTGGACACTGAGGTGGAGCAGGCTCTGACCGAGATGCCCGCTCGATGTCCACGTCCACCTCCCATACCACCGGTGCCACCAGACAAGAGGCCAGAAGTATGGGGGTGGGATCAATGGACCGCTCTTCTGTATTATAAAGACGGGACAGTGCGTCTGCCTTAGCGTTCTGGGACCCTGTTCTATGCGATATCGTAAATCGGAATCTGGTGAAAAACATGGCCCACCTTGCCTGGCAAGGGTTCAGTCTCCTCGCCGCCCGGGTGTACTCCAGATTACGGTGGTCAGTCCAGATGAGGAAAGGGTGTTGAGCCCCCTCAAGCCAATGTCTCCACACCTTCAGAGCTTTTACGACAGCCAGCACCTCCCGGTCCCCCATGTCATAGTTTCGCTCCGCCGGGCAGAGCTTCCTCGAAAAGAAAGCACAGGGGCGGAGCTTCAGTGGCACGCTCTAGCGCTGCGAGAGCACGGCTCCAATCCCAGCCTCGGATGTGTCCACCTCCACTATGATTGCCAAAGAGGGATCCGGATGCGCCAACATGGGAGCCTCGGTAAACAGAGTCCTCAAGCGACAAAGCGCTCTGTCCGCCTCAGCCGACCACCGCAGATGCACCGGTCCCCCCTTCAGCAGTGAAGTAATGGGAGCAGCCACCTGCCCAAAACCCCGGATAAACTTCCGGTAGTAATTGGCAAACCCTAAAAACCGCTGCACCTCCTTTACCGTGGTGGGAGTTGGCCAGTTACACACGGCTGTAATGCGGTCACACTCCATCACCAACCCTGATGTGGAAATACGATACCCCAGGAAGGAGACGGCCTGTTGGGAGAACACGCATTTCTCAGCCTTGACATATAGGTCATGCTGCAAAATTCCAGGTTGCAACAAAAATAGGGAAAATGCCAAGGGGGTGAATACTTTTGCAATCCAATGTATACATATGGTTCAAAGGATCCAGTAAGTGGTAGGGTGGGGGCAGGAGAGTAGATCCTAGATTACAATGTTGAGAGTATGTAAGCGTTTGCGGTTAACTGACTGTGTCAGTTGTATGCGGCCGTGTTGATGGCAATGATTATAGGTTTGAGATGGGTAGAGGAGGTGAAACCACTCAGAGTGGTGATCTGCTGTGGTTTGGCTGCAGTGTTGAGTAGTGTGAAGACAGGCAGGTCAGATAGGGGAGACTTGTTTGTGGAGATGAGATTGGAGAGGATGGGAGTGATGGTAAGCTTTTGCTGGGTTACCGCCAATGTGGATGTGGAGGGTAATGAGAAGGCCGATGTGTGGTGAGAAGGAATTGGTAGATATTCAGGTCCCACTGGGCCGCAGGGAAATCAGGTTCTTGATCCGGGCAAAAGGGCTTGATCTTTGGCAAAGAGAGTGGGATGCTAGTAGTAAGGGGGAGTCAATTTTGTCACGTGCACCAGTCAGCTAAAGGGAATGGAAACACTAGGATTTAGAACACCAGCTAACGGTAAGTGTAAATCTCCATATTGGCATTGTTGCCAATATGGTAGGGTAGATAGGAAAGACGTTTGAACTTGGTTATAATTTACTGGTTGATAACATACGGCAACAATGGGTATGCAAACCAGGTATTGAACAAGTTTGGTTCCTTGTCTTGGTTGAATTTCTGTGATGAGCATTTCATTCATCATGTGCTGTTTGAAAGCTTTACCAAAAAACCTTCCCAATTCAATTTTGACTGCAAAGTAGGCCTACCAAGCAGAATGATATTAAGATTTTTGTCAATTGGGAGGGCATTTGTTTTGCACTCTGCCATCACATTTACACTGTAGACCTACATTGTACAGTAGCCTACAGAAAGACAGCTAGCCAAATGATCTCTTGCTAGGTGTTCAACTTAAATAAAGGGCAGCTACACATTCCCCTCAAATGTGGATTTTTTTTCCCAGACCTCAAACAAGTTCTCTGGGGATGTGGATTAAGTATTGTTGTGGATGTAGAACAACCAAATTGTGATTTTTTTGTTGTGAAAATCTAAAAAGAACTACAAGAAAACTCATAAAAACATCAATTTTTTCACACAGGGCGCATTTCCTTCGCCAGCGTCTGTTTGGGGAAAATTGTCTAATTTAGAGTACACCCACTTCTCCAGGCACCACTACACCACTGGCTGTATGTATGCAACAAACACTCAAACTGGACAGTTTTATCTCAATCTCTTCATGCAAAGACTCAGTCAGGGACACTCTTACTGACAGTTGTGGCTGCTTTGCGTGACGTATTGTCTCTACCTTCTTGCCCTTTATACTGTTGTCTGTGCCCAACAATGTTTGTACCCTGTTTTGTGCTGCTACCATGTTGTGTTGTGTTGCTACCATGCTATGTTGTCATCTTAAGTTTCTCTTCATGTAGTGTTGTGTTGTCTCTCTTGTCGTGATGTGTGTTTTGTCCTATATCTTTATTAAATTGTATTTTTAATCCTAGCCCCCATCCCCGCAGGACGCCTTTTGGTAGACCGTCATTGTAAATAAGAATTTGTTCTTAACTGACTTGCTTATTTAAATAAAATTTAAAATATACAAACAAGTGCTGATCTAGGATCAGGTCCCCCCTGCTGTCTATGTGGTCTTATTCATTGTAATTTAAAAGGCTAATCTAGCTGGTCACACATATGTGCCATTTGACGATCCAGCAGATGCAACTGAAGTACCTTAGTTGTGTGTGTGTGTGTGTGTTGCTCTTGACATCTTTCACCACCTCGATACATCATACACACCTTTGTTAGCAACTGTTGTTTATAGTACTATCTTCCTTGTTGTCTTTTGGTTGTGTGTTTACTCAAAATATACCAAAATGGTCTACGCTTTTAAAAAATGTTATTTTACCTCCTGTTCTCCCCAATTTCGTGATATCCAATTACAATTCTGTCTCATCGCTGCAACTCCCCAACGGGCTCGGGAGAGGAAAAAGTAGAGTCGTGCGTCCTCCTAACCTCCCTTAACACCCGCCAGCTTAACCTGGAAGCCAGCTGCACCAATGTGTGTCTGAGGAAACACCGTTCAACTGATGTCTGGAGTCAGCCTGCAGGCACCTGGCCCACCACAAGGAGTCCCTAGAATGCGATGAGCCAGGAGAGCTCAGGAAAAGGAAACCCAGGAGAGGTACTGGATTGGTTCAAACTGGATTTGCTTTAAAAACAATTTTATTCCTGGTACGGAATCCCATATTTGGAACATTGACATTGTCAGTCCTCCTCAGATCTCAAACCTCCCCTAGTCATGTCTTAACACTGAAGTAGTCTAGAGTAATCCCTCCTTCTCAACCTTCACCCCTCACCTAGTCAAGTCTCAACCCTGAACCAGTCAAGCGCCACCCCCAATGTTCCTAATATGAATTCTGTACCTTGGCATACATTGATGGCATGGGAGTTTTGAATTGAATTGGTCCACTCACACAGACAGCATCGTGAAGAAGGCGCAGCAGCGCCTCTTCAACCTCAGGAGGCTGAAGAAATTCGGCTTGTCACCAATAGCACTCACAAACTTCTACAGATGCACAATCGAGAGCATCCTGGCGGGCTGTATCACCGCCTGGTACGGCAACTGCTCCGCCCTCAACCGTAAGGCTCTCCAGAGGGTAGTGAGGTCTGCACAACGCATCACCGGGGGCAAACTACCTGCCCTCCAGGACACCTACACCACCCGATGTTACAGGAAGGCCATAAAGATCATCAAGGACATCAACCACCCGAGCCACTGCCTGTTCACCCCGCTATCATCCAGAAGGCGAGGTCAGTACAGGTGCATCAAAGCTGGGACCGAGAGACTGAAAAACAGCTTCTATCTCAAGGCCATCAGACTGTTAAACAGCCACCACTAACATTGAGTGGCTGCTGCCAACACACTGACACTGACTCAACTCCAGCCACTTTAATAATGGGAATTGATGGGAAATGATGTAAATATATCACTAGCCACTTTAAAACTATGCTACCTTATATAATGTTACTTACCCTACATTATTCATCTCATATGCATACGTATATACTGTACTCTATATCATCGACTGTATCCTTATGTAATACATGTATCACTAGCCACTTTAACTATGCCACTTTGTTTACATACTCATCTCATATGTATATACTGTACTCGATACCATCTACTGTATCTTGCCTATGCTGCTCTGTACCATCACTCATTCATATATCCTTATGTACATATTCTTTATCCCCTTACACTGTGTATAAGACAGTAGTTTTGGAATTGTTAGTTAGATTACTTGTTGGTTATTACTGCATTGTCGGAACTAGAAGCACAAGCATTTCGCTACACTCGCATTAACATCTGCTAACCATGTGTATGTGACAAATAAAATTTGATTTGATTTGAGTTCACATCAGATGAGGGCTGCAGGCTGCTGTTGGACTAAATTTAATTCTGCTTTAACACTTACATTAACTTCCCTTTGTGGAATTCCAATACAAGATGGTGCCGACGGGTAACACTTTACAAGTTCCAACCCTAGTGAAAGGTTTTTAGAATTATAGCTCATCTATTAAAAATAAAAACAGAAATACCTTATTTACATAAGTATTCAGACCCTTTGCTATGAGGCTCGAAATTGAGCTCAGGTGCATCCTGTTTCCATTAATCATCCTTGAGATGTTTGTACAACTTGATTTGGAGGCAACCTGTGGTCAATTCAGTTGATTGGACATGATTTGGAAAAGCACACACACACCTGTCTATACAAGGTCCACAGTTGACTGTGCATATCAGAGCAAAATCCAAGACATGAGGTCGAAGCGAAATAATTCTCCGTAGAGCTCCGAGACAGGATTGGGTCGAGACACAGATCTGGGGAAGGGTACCAAATCATTTCTGCAGCATTGAAAGTCCCAAAGAACACAGTGGTCTTGATCATTCTTAAATGGAAGAAGTTTGGAATCACCAAGACTCTTCCTAGAGCTGGCCACCCGGCTAAACTGAGCAATCGGGGGAGAATGGCCTTGTTCAACCAAAAACCGGATGGTCACTCTGACAGAGCTCCAGAGTTCCTCTGTGGAGATGGAAGAAACTTCCAGAAGGACAAGCATCTCTGTAGCACTCCACCAATCAGGCCTTTATGGTAGAGTGACCAGACGGAAGCCACTCCTTAGTAAAAGGCACGACAGCCCGCTTAAAGGACTCTGCCCATGAGAAATGAGAAGAACGGGAGAAAGTCCCCAAATACAGGTGTGCCAAGCTTTTAGCATCATACCCAAGAAGACTTGAGGCTATAATTGCTGCCAAATGTGTTCAACAATGTACTAAGGGTCTGAATACTTGTGTAAATGTGATATTTAAGTTTTTTTCACTTACAATTTTTTGCTGGAAAAAAAAAGGTTTTGCTTCGTCACTATGGGGTATTGTGTGTAGATTGATGAAAAGAAAAAAATTAATTGAATCAATTTTAGAATAAGGCTGTAGTTTAACAAAGTGGACAAAGTTGTGGTCTGAATATTCTCCCGAATTCACTATAACTATGTGAGAATGCTGTTCAACACCATAGTCCCCTCCAAGCTCATCACCAAGCTAGGGGCCCGGGACTGAACCCCCCTCTGAAACTGGATGCTGAACTTCCTGACGGGCTGGCCCCAGGGGGTGAGGGTAAGCAACAACACCTCCTCCACACCAACCCTCAACACCGGGGCCTCTCAGGGGTCCGTGCTTAGTCCCCTCTACTCCATGTTCACCCACAACTGCATGGCCACGCACGACTCCAACACCAAGTTTGCTGATGACACAACGGTGTTATGCCTGATCACTGATGGCGATGAGTCAGCCTACAGGAAGAAGTAGACTTAGCACTATGGTGCCAAGACAACAAGGAGCTGATTATGGACTATAGGAGAAAGCCCCCATCCACATCGACTGGGATGTTGGAGAACTGATCGAGAGCTTAAAGTTCATCGCTAAGGACTTAACATGGTCCACACACCCACACAGTTGTGAAGAGGGCACAGCAGTGCCTCTTCCCCCTCAGGAGGCTGAAAATATTTGGTATTGGCTCTCGGATCCTCGGATCCTCAAAAGGTTCAACAGTTGCACCACCGAGAGCATCTTAACTGGCTGCATCACCCATTTGGTATGTCAAATGCTCCTCCCTTGACCGCAAAGCGCTACAGAGGGTGGTGAGGACAGACGAGCACATCTCTGGGGCCGAGCTCCCTGACATCCATAACCTCTATATCAGGCGGTGTCAGAGGAAGGCCCGAAAAATTGCCAGACTCCAGCCACCCAAGCCATAGACTGTTCACTCTGCTACCATCCTGCAAACTGTACAGGAGCATCGGCTCTTGGACCAACAGGCAAACTATCTGTACTGACTCTATCTTGCACTGAGCCTACACACACTCACTAGACTATATATACACACACCATATAAACACTCACTTACACACATTACATTGACACTCCCACACCAAGCACACACACATTCACATACACTACACATACGCTAACACACACACAGTCGAATCTGCTGAGGGGAGGATGGCTCATAATAATGGCTGGAATGGAGTCAATGGAATGATAAACATATGGTTTCCATGTGGTTGACACCATTCCGTTGACTCCATTCCAGTCATTACTATGAGCCGTCCTCCCGTCAGCAGCCTCTACTGATAAATACACACTACACACATGCACACTTTTACACTCATAATTTGCTGCTGCTGCTACTCTGTTCTTTATTTTACTCTGATCTATCCTGATGCCTAGTCACTTTACCCTGCCTTCATGTACATATCTACCTCGTATACCTCGTACCTCGTACCTCTGCACATTGTATTTTATTCCTCGTGTCACAATTTTTCAAATTATTGTTATTTTTAAACTCTGCATTGTAAGATAGCATTACACGACAAAGTGCAGGGGTGGCAGGGTAGCCTAGTGGTTAGAGCATTGAGCTAGTAACCGAAAGGTTGCATGTTTGAATCCCCAAGTGGACAAAGTACAAATATGTCATTCTGCCCCTGAACAAGGCACCTAACCCACTGTTCCAAGGCAGTCATTGAAAATAAGAATTTGTTTGTAATAAATGACTGGCGTAGTTAAATAAAGGTAAAATAAAAGTCCACACCAGTTGTAATCGGCACATGTCACAATTATAATTTTATTTGATCCCCGCGTGATTGTGACCCAAACTGATTCTGACAAGCAGGGCTGACTGATGTTTCCTCTCAAACATCCAGGGTGCTCCTGGCTGCCTCTAAATTCAAGGCCTGGGTGTCTGTATGCTAACCATGAACACCCAGATGACTATGATTTATGTGACCCCACATTTGACTCAGTTCAGACTTGGCATAGTGTGCATATAGGCGGGTCTGTTGACCCTTTGCATAGTCCTTTTGTCTTATTGGTTTGCAGACAGATGAAAGCTTGGCTGTGTCTGAAAAAAATTACTATCTGTCAAAACCTTGCTTCCTCCATCCTTGTTTTCTCCATTCCTCCCTGTCAAAATAAAGGTTTGATAAAATAAATAAATACAATTGGAGAAGAGGATCCTAGGTCCCGCCCTCAGACTTCCAATTAGCTTTTAGAGAGGAGAAGTTAAGAATGGAGGAAGCAAGGATTTGGCAGCTTGTAAATGTTTTGAATAAAGCCCAAGTTTTACTTCTGGATCCTCGCTGTTTCCAGACTTCTAATTAGCTCCTGATATCAGCACTCCTAACTCAGAGACGCTTGATACGGCCAGTGGTGTAGTGGTGCCTGGTTTACTTCTTCAAATAGTCTCTCCTTTACACTCATTGGGAACACAGAATATGACCCATGACTGGCATAATGCAATATTTTTTCACCCCAAGCTATGGCACATTCTTGGCATGTTAGGGAAAGTGCAACATGGTGTGACATTATCAAACTATGTCAGTAAGGAGATAACATATAGCCTAACCGAGTGTTGCAGCGGTCTAAGGCATTGCATCGCAGTGCTTGAGGCGTCACTACAGACCCGGGTTCGATCACAGTCTGTATTGCAGCCCCCTTGAACTTTGCAACCTTTTGCCACATTTCAGGCTTCAAACATAAAGATATAAAACTGTATTTTTTTGTGAAGAATCAACAACAAGTGGGACACAATCATGAAGTGGAACGACATTTATTGGATATTTCAAACTTTTTTAACAAATCAAAAACTGAAAAATTGGGCGTGCAAAATTATTCAGCCCCTTTACTTTCAGTGCAGCAAACTCTCTCCAGAAGTTCAGTGAGGATCTCTGAATGATCCAATGTTGACCTAAATGACTAATGATGATAAATACAATCCACCTATGTGTAATCAAGTCTCCGTATAAATGCACCTGCACTGTACACTCAATTAGTATTTGGTAGCATTTCCTTTAAATTGTTTAACTTGGGTCAAACATTTCAGGTAGCCTTCCACAAGCTTCCCACAATAAGTTGGGTGAATTTTGGCCCATTCCTCCTGACAGAGCTGGTGTAACAGAGTCAGGTTTGTAGGCCTCCTTGCTCGCACACTCCTTTTCAGTTCTGCCAACAGAATGTCTATAGATTGAGGTCAGGGCTTTGTGATGGCCACTCCAATACCTTGTCTTTAAGCCATTTTGCTACAACTTTGGAAGTATGCTTGGGGTCATTGTCCATTTGGAAGACCCATTTGTGAACAAGCTGTAACTTCCTGACGGATGTCTTGAGATGTTGCTTCAATATATCCACATAACACGTCTTCTTCCTGAGCGGTATGACGGCTGCGTGCTCCCATGGTGTTTATACTTGCAAACTATTGTTTATACAGATGAACGTGGTATCTTCAAGTGTATGGAAATTACTCCCAAGGATGAACCAGACTTGTGGAGGTCTACAATTTTTATTCTGAGGTCTTGGCTGATTATTTTGATTTCTTTTGATTTTCCTATGATGTCAAGCAAAGAGGCACTGAGTTTGAAGGTAGGCCTTGAAATACATCCACAGGTACACCTCCAATTGACTCAAATTATGTAAATTAGCCTATTAGAAGCTTCTAAAGCCATGACATTTTCTGGAATTTTCCAAGCTGTTTAAAGGCACAGTCAACTTAGTGGAAACTTCTGACCCACTGGAATTGTGATACAGTGAGATAATCTGTCGGTAAACAATTGTTGGAAAAATGACTTGTCATGCACAAAGTAGATGTCGTAATGGACTTGCCAAAACTATAGTTTGTTAACAAGAAATTTGTGGAGTGGTTGAAAAATGAGTTTTAATGACTCCAACCTAAGTGTATGTAATCTTCCGACTTCAACGGTACATTTAGCCTGGGTCACATGATCCTTTTTGGATCAGACACTAGACACTTTTGTTATTTACATGTCTGTTCATAGCAGACAGTGTTTTACTATTGTTCATTATTTGATTTTGTATTTTTTGGGGGGGTCATTTTTACCAACTTTTTTTCAAATCAAAAGTTATTTGTCATCTTCCCAGAATACAACAGGTATTACAGTGAAATGCTTACTTACAAGCCCTTAACCAAAAATGCAGTTTTAAGAAAAATAACTGTTAACCTTTCTGGAGCAGGCGTTCCGCTAGCGACCCACCTCGACAACATCGGGTGAAATTGCAGAGCGCCAAATTCAAAATACAGAAATAGTCATAATAAACATTCATAAAAATACACGTGTTATACATCGGCTTAAAGATTTTCCTTCTTGTTAATCCAGCCGCTTTGTCAGATTTCAAAAAGACTTTACTGCGAAAGCATACCATGCAATTACCTGAGGACAGCGCCCCGCATACAAAAGCATACAAACATTTTCCAACCAAGTAGAGGAGTCACGAAAGTCAGAAATAGCGATAAAATGAATCACTTACCTTTGAAGATCTTCATCTGGTTGCAGTCACAAGAGTCCCAGCTACACAAATGTTTGTTTTGTTCGATAAAATCCCTCTTTATATCACAAAAACTCAGTTTTGTTGGTGCGTTTTGTTCAGTAATACACTGGCTCAAAGGCGGTCAAAACATGCAGACAAATACATCCAAATAGTACCGGTAAAGTTCGTCGAAACATGTCAAACAATGTTTGTAATTAATCCTCAGGTTATCAATTGTCTAAATAATCGATAACATTTCAACCAGACAATAACGTATTCAATAGAAAGGAAAAACAACGAAGGGCGCGTACTCAGTCACGCGCGCAAACCAGCACTGCATGATTCTAAAGTCCACTGACAGAAAGGTCTCATTCTTCTTCATTTTTCAGAAAACTAGCCTGAAACAAGCCATAGGAACTGCAATCTGGGTCCTAACCCATTAGATACTCTATAGGCAATCATTTGAAAACTACACACATCAAAAACCCACTTCCACTTCCTGGATGGATTTTCCTCAGGTTTTCACCTGCCATATCAGTTCTGTTATACTCACAGATATTATTTTTAACAGTTTTGGAAACTTTAGCGTGTTTTCTATCCAAACATACCAATATATGCATATCCTAGCTTCTGGGTCTGAGTAACAGGCAGTTTACTTTGTGCACGCTTCTCATCCAGACGTCAAAATACTGCCCCCAATCCATAAGAAGTTTTAACCTCTCTGGGATAGGTGGGATGGTAGCGTCCCACCTCGCCAACAGCCAGTGAAATTGCAGGGCGCCAAATTCAAAACAACAGAAATCGCATAATTAAAATTCCTCAAACATACAAGTATTTTACACCATTTTAAAGATAAACTTGTTGTAAATCCAGCCACTGTTTCCGATTTCAAAAAGGCTTTACGACAAAAGCACACCAAACGATTATGTTAGGTCAGCACCTAGTCACAGAAAAACAAAGACATTTTTCCAGCCAAAGAGAGGTGTCACAAAAAGCAGAAATAGGGATCAAATTAATCACTAACCTTTGATGATCTTCATTCGATGACACTCCGAGGACTACATGTTACACAATACATGTATGTTTTGTTCGATAAAATTCATATTTATATCCATAAATCTCATTTACATTGGCGCGTTATGTTCAGTAGTTCCAAAACATCCCGTGATTTTGCAGAGAGCCACATCAATTTACAAAAATACTCATAACAAACATTCCTAAAAGATGTTATGCATGGAATAACGCAACACGAGATTGAAGAAGACAAAGGAACCTCTCAACAATCAATGCTACGGTTGAGTAGCTGTATCTAAGAAGGTGAATTTAAGTTATTTCAAATCATTGTGTCCTACACTGCTTTCATCACCACTCTAGGATCATCGACATGGCTGGGTAGCCGTCCTCAGGAGACGACTCTTCCAGAACGAGTGCAAGTAAACAGACAACTAAGAAGGACAGTGTGACATATTGTGAGCAATCAGAGACTTACACCAGAGAACGAAGGAAATAAGAAGGCCCAATCAAACTCACCTCACCAAGAGGAAGTCGGCCCACAAAGTCAACAGAGATACCCGACAAAGACCTTCAACACATAAATACATGCATTACTTCTTACCCATAAGAGCTGCAGTTCGGGGCAAGCTATTTGGGTTATTGAGAATGTAGTTCCCAAATGTATCCAAATGTTACTTCTCTCTTGCTTTTTCTCTCTCTTTAACACTCCATCTTGTATAACAAGTGTCATATAATAATCAAATCAATTTCTGTGGTACGGAATGATTAGTAAGACTCGGGTTTGTGAAGATTCAAAGGTCTACGATGTTCAGGTTCAGGTATGCTATCTATATATTCTTGAGTTAATTCGGGAGACAATAACTCATTAAACAACTTTTCCCGTGGTGCCCCAAATTCCTAATGAGTAAATTGTTACATTATTAATTTAATCAGGAAATTATTCGATAAATAGCAGTCATCAGTGTAGTGAGTGTGTATATCGAGAGTCAGCAAGAGAGTCAGTGCAAATAAAAAGGCGATCAATGCAAATAGTCAGGATGGCCATTTGATTAACTATTCAACAGTCTTATGAATTGAGGGAAGAAGCTGTTCCCAAGCTTTTTGATCTCAGACCTGGCGCTCCAGTACCGCTTGCCGTGCGGTAGCAGAGAGAACAGCCTATGACTTTGGTGACTGGAGTCTTTGACACATCTTTGGGGTTTCCTCTGACACCGCCTGGTTTAGAAGTCCTGGCTGGCATGGAGCTCGGCCCCAGTGATGTACTGGGACGTACGCACTTTACCGACTTGCGTTAGGATGCCAAGTAGTTGCCGTACCAAGGGGTGTTTTAGCCAGTCAATATGCTCTCAGTAGTGCAGCTGTAGACCTTTTTGAGGATCTGAGGTCCCATGACAAATCTTTTCAGCCTCCTGAGGGGGAAGAAGCGTTGTCATGTCCTCTTCACGACAGTGTTGGTGTGTTTGGACCAAAGTTCCCTCAAAAATGTTTCCATCACTGAGCAAATTTCAGGTCTGCTGAGAGCAAACTTGAACTTTGTGAAAATGATCTGCAATTTTGAGCGCACGTTTACTGTGAACACTGAGGCTGTACCCCCTTTAAGTTTGTTTTAACAGTGTTCACATAGGCTACTGTGCCAATTTGATCATAATGTAGACCTACCCTTCAAAAACATTGGAGAGAAATGAAGCCCATAACATTTTAACATGGAAATAGATCAGTCTACAGTATCAGCAATCACATGGTGTTCAATGTAGGCCTACATTCCATAAGACTTTGGAAGAAATCATGCAGGGCTTGACATTAACCTGTTTATCCACTTGTCCTTCAGACAAGGAGATAACTGAAAATGTTGTTTGATGCAAGAAACCACTTTACAAAACAAAATGAATTATTATTCCCATACCATTATTAGAGAATCAGAAAAATTATGCTACCCTTTGCCTATAGGCTATTTAGCTTGTTGAACACTGTCTCAAAATACAACACTGTCCCTTTAAGACATAAAAAAACCTCTACCTGACTTGCAATTCAAAGATGGCTAGAAAGGCACACATTTTGTTCTCTTGTAAAAGCAATGGATCTTAGAAATTAGCTATAACTGGGCTTATAACTGACTAGCAGAGAATATAAATGTGCATAGGTAGCTACATGCAGCTCTCGCTTTGATGTTAAAACAAGCTCATTTTGCAACCGCTCATGCTGTAAACACAGTCCAGTTCAAAGTGAACAGCATAGATTCATATATGGCAATGGCTATTTGCATATAGGCCTACTGCAGGTCTGATTGGTTATGGCACACCAGTCTGTGTAGAGTATGGGCCTGAGTCGAGCTTGTCAATGCAAAAGAATCCTACTCCAATGCGTTCTGTCTACAAGAACATATTTTGCATACTAAGTCTTGCATAGTTAGTTTTGTTTCAGCACATTACATTGAAAGTCTCTAATATTGCATTGATTTGAGCACAATTCCCACAGTAGAGCGAAATGTTGATAGTGTTAACTAAAGAGGAAAACTCTAGAAAGTTGAGGAGTGAAGTTCAATCTCGTGCTTCTCTGCACGGGCTGATATGTATTATGTGCGGCAGTCCGAGGGAACATTGGTTTGGACCATGATAGGTCCTTATTGATGGGGTTACAGAGGAACGTGAAGCTCTCAACCCACTATACGGCCCTCTGCTTCCTGTAGTCCACGATCAGCTCCTTTGCCTTGCTGACGTTGAGGGAGGTCTCTGACCTCCTCCCTGTAGGCTGTCTCCTCGTCGTCGGGCATCAGACCCACCACCCAACTTAATGAAGGTGTAAATTGTGGGTGAACAGGGAGTACAGGAGGGGATTAAGCACGCACCCCTGAGGGGGGCCCCCGTGTTGATGGTCAGTGTGGAGGATGTGTTGTTAGCCACCCTCGCCACCTAGGGCCAGCCCGTCAGGAAATTCAGGAACAAGTTGCAGATGGAGGTGTTCAGTCCCAGAGTCCTTAGCTTAGTGATGAGCTTGGAGGACACTTTCATGTTGTACGCTGAGCTCTAGTCAATGAACAGCATTCTCACATAGGTCCTTTTGTCCAGGTGGGAAAGGTCGGTGTGGAGTGCAATAGAGATTGCATCATCTGTGGATCTGTTGGGGCAGTATGTGAATTGGAGTGGTTCCAGGGTGTCTGGGATGATGGTTTGAGCCATGATCTTCAAATAATTTCATGGCTACAGATGTGAGCGCTATGAGGCGAAAGTCATTTAGCTAGATACGTTACCTTGGTGTACTTGTGCACAGGGACTATTGTGTACTGCTTGAAACATGTAGGTATGACAGACTGGGTCGGGATGAGTTTCAAAATGTCAGTGAAGACACTTGCCAGGTGGTCAGAGCATGCTCTGAGTGCGCGTTCTGGTAATCTGTCTGGCCCTGCGGCCTTGTGAATGGTAAACTGTTTAAAGGTGTACGGCGAGCGTGATCACACAGTCATCCAGAACAGCTGGTGCTGTCATGCATGCTTCAGTGTTGCTAGCCTTGACCCGAGCATAGAATGCATTTAGCTCGTCTGGTAGGGTTGTGTCACTGGGAAGCTTGCGGCTTGTTTTCCCTTTATAATCTATGATAGTTTGCAATCCCTGCTGCTCTATAAAATGCAGAGATGTATTGCAAAAGAGAATAGCAAAATGGTATTATAGTGGGAAGTAATCTGTGGACATTGGAGGGTTGGATTTAAGATCAGAATGAATGATGGGCTGACCACTGTGGGTGAAAATCCAGCACTTGCAGAAAGAGGAAATGAGGAGCTGTCCAAGACAGGGGAGAGGGGTTCTACTAAGCTCTATATGGAATTGTTTTAAGAAGGTCATACAAAGCTAATGGAATTGGAATTTTAAGACCCCTTGAAGTATCAATATAATAATATTTATTAATGAAAAATGTTATTTGACCTTACTTCTATTAGCCCATACAAATGCATTGAATAACAGATTTACTACATGAAACAAAACATCTAAAGGAAGTTTGTTCTGAAGTGTCTCTCCTACAGTATGTCTGAAAGATCAGGAAACATTTTACATTTCGTAAAACTGCTCAAAAAAATAAAGGGAACACTAAAATAACACATCCTAGATCTGAATGAATGAAATATTCTTATTAAATACTTTTTTCTTTACATAGTTGAATGCGCTGACAACAAAATCACACAAAAATTATCAGTGGAAATCAAATTTATCAACCCATGGAGGTCTGGATTTGGAGTCACACTCAACATTAAAGTGGAAAACCACACTACAGGCTGATCCAACTTTGATGTAATGTCCTTAAAACAAGTCAAAATGAGGCTCAGTATTGTGTGTGGCCTCTACGTGCTGTATGACCTCACTACAACGCCTTGGAATGCTCCTGATGAGGTGGCGGATGGTTTCCTGAGGGATCCTCTCCCAGACCTGGACTAAAGCATCCGCCAACTCCTGGACAGTCTGTGGTGCAACGTGGTGTTGGTGGATGGAACGAGACATGATGTCCCAGATGTGCTCAATTGGATTCAGGTCTGGGGAACGGGCGGGCCAGTCCATAGTATCAATGCCTTCCTCTTGCAGGAACTGCTGACACACTCCAGCCACATGAGGTCTAGCATTGTCTTGCATTAGGAGGAACCCGGGGCCAGCCACACCAGCATATGGTCTCACAAGGGGTCTGAGGATCTCATCTCGGTACCTAATGGCAGTCAGGCTACCTCTGGCGAGCACATGGAGGGCTGTGCGTCCCCCCAAAGAAATGCCACCCCATACCATGACTGACCCACCGCCAAACCGGTCATGCTGGAGGATGTTGCAGGCAGCAGAACGTTCTCCACGGCATCTCCAGACTCTGTCACGTCTGTCACGTGCTCAGTGTGAACCTGCTTTCATTTGTGAAGAGAACAGGGCGCCAGTGGCGAATTTGCCAATCTTGGTGTTCTCTGGCAAATGCCAAACGTCCTGCACGGTGTTGGGCTATAAGCACAACCCCCACCTGTGGACATCGGGCCCTCATACCACCCTCGTGGAGTCTGTTTCTGACCGTTTGAGCAGACACATGCACATTTGTGGCCTGCTGGAGGTCATTTTGCAGGGCTCTGGCAGTGCTCCTCCTTGCACAAAGGGGGAGGTAGTGGTCCTGCTGCTGGGTTGTTGCCCTCCTACGGCCTCCTCCACGTCTCCTGATGTACTGGCCTGTCTCCTGGTAGCGCCTCCATGCTCTGGACACTACGCTGACAGACACAGCAAACCTTCTTGCCACAGCTCGCATTGATGTGCCATCCTGGATGAGCTGCACTACCTGAGCCACTTGTGTGGGTTGTAGACTCCGTCTCATGCTACCACTAGAGTGAAAGCACCGCCAGCATTCAAAAGTGACCAAAACATCAGCCAGGAAGTATAGGAACTGAGAAGTGGTCTGTGGTTACCACCTGCAGAACCACTCCTTTATTGGAGGTGTCTTGCTAATTGCCTATAATTTCCACCTGTTGTCTATTCCATTTGCACAACAGCATGTGACATTTATTGTCAATCGGTGTTGCTTCCTAAGTGGACAGTTTGATTTCACAGAAGTGTGATTGACTTGGAGTTACATTGTGTTGTTTAAGTGTTCCCTTTATTTTTTGAGCAGTGTATTTAACCCCTTATTTTTGGCATTAAACAGTCTCCATATATACTTCCATTCATTTTTTCAACTGGTACTGGGAGACCTTCAGATGAGTCTTGAAGTCTGTGGGCGTCCTAGAGCAAAACAACCGACATGTTTGTGAGAGTCTCACCTTACCACAAACGGGTCATATTAGTGTGTAGCCCAAACTGTTTGGACGCTACAAACAGAAGTTGGCAGATCGGCTGTGTCGACTTCAGACGAGTCCCAAGACGATTGTGAGGGTCGCCGTTCGGACGCTACATATGATTTTGTGAGAAGACTGATTTTCGGGACATCTCATGGTCTGACAAACACTGCTCTAGCTCTGTCACCTTTCACCGCAGATATGGAAATACGACATTGGTGGATAGATGCATCTAATGGTTTAATTGACAGACTTTTATGGAGAAATGTTGTATTATGCTAATTAGATTTGAATGAGTAGGTGTTCTAAAACTTTTGACCGATAGTGTATTGTGCATGGCAGAAAAACAAAACTGATTTAAGATGTTTTTGGTACATAATTGTTCTAGCCTATACTCAAAAATTAAATAAATTAGAGTAATTGCCTTTGAGTGTGGACAGTAACATTATGCATACTGGATGGACTGGTTTACCTTATACTACGCTCCAAAAATGTTAATCCATGAGTCTGGGAGAGAACGTACAGCCCTAGGCGATGTTGTTGGTTCATTGATTATGCAGGGCGTCTTACCGGTAGCCAATGATTATAGTGAATTCCTATTTGATTTTGAATAGCCTAGTAATAGGGAATTGTTTATTTTCATAATTAATTTGTAGGCACATTACATTTAGCTATACAGAAAAGGGAAAAGGGGATACCTAGTCAGTTGTACAACTGAATGCCTTCAACTGAAATGTGTCTTCTGCATTTAACCCAACCCCTCTGAATCAGAGAGGTGCGGGGGGCTGCCTTAATCGACATCCACGTCTTCGGCACCCGGGGAACAGTTAGAGTTGTTCTGCCTTGGTCAGGGACAGAACAACATATTTTTACCTTGTCAGCTCAGGGATTCGATCCAGCAACCATTCGGTTACTGGCCCAATGCTCTAATATCTCACCACCGTGCGTTTCCATCTCCTCTCTCTATTATTTCTTTCTCGAATGTGCAGAGAGGCTGTCAACAGTTTAGTGAAATATGCTGTGTTGGAAAAACTTACAATAGATGTTACTGAACAGATTTCACTTGGTTTCCCAAATTAAGCATTGTATAGCTGCAGGAACAGGGTTGGGGAGCCCATGGGATACAAAGTTTGGGCAGGAAATCACCCGTCGAGCAGCGAGAGCATGCTCCTCAAACAACGGTGGATGCGTGGAGTGAAATAAGTATTCTTATATGTATTTCTCAGCCGCTCATATCAAGCACAGCTCTGATATAAAACCAAAGCAGTCTACCAGGCATCGTTGAAAAACGGACCAGTGGGAAAGCCCACGTCCTCCATTCATTCCTGGAGTGCCGTTCACTATTGGAGTGCATAGATGTCTTTTTCCCCCTGCCCCTCTTCCTGCCCATTTTAATAATGGGCCAGTCTGAATGCAAACTCATTTTACATAGTAGTAAAGACAAGATTAAATTAAGAATAGTCTGATCGGTGAAAATATGATTACTTGAGAGAATAGCTATGCACCCTGAGGCAAGGAGCGCAAGCTTTTTTAGCGACTTTTTCAAATCATCAATAGCCTATAGTCGCATCATGCAGCCCATATATGTTTTGATTTCTAAGATATTCTAAAGTTTGTATCATTCACAACTAAATTTGCCAAATGACTCTAAATCTGGCATGTAGGACAGGGTTGGGAAAACTTTTTGGCTTGAGGGCCACATCGGGATTTGGAAATTCAACGGAGGGCTGCATTTTTTGGGAGGACCAATTGTTTGTTCAAATCAATTTGCGGGGGCCTCCCGAGTGGGGCAGCGGTTTGAGGCACTGCATCGCAGGCTGTGTCACAGCTGGCTGTGACTGGGAGACCCATGAGGCGGCGCACAATTGGCCCAGCATAGTCCGGGTTAGGAGAGGGTGTGGCAGGCCGAGATTTCCTTGTCCCATTGCCCTCTAGCGACTCCTGTGGCGAGCCAGGCGCATGCACGGGCATTGTGTCAAGCAGCAGTGCAGCTTGGCTGGGTCGTGTTTCAAAGGACGCATGGCTCTCGACCTTCGCCTCTCCCGAGTCCGTACGGGAGTTGCAGCGATGGGACAAGACTAACTACCAATTGGATACCATGAAATTGTGGAGAAAAAATATATATATATATATATATATATATATATATATTTTTTTTTTTTTATGTCTCGCGACCCGGGGGGCTTGAAAGTTTGCCTCCCTTAATGTAGAACCTGTTTCAAACCTGTTTCACTTTTATGCTCAACATAGCCACTTCATTTGCACACTCGCTCTGGAAAGGGAAAAACATATTTTCTATTTTATTTAGCTAAGTTCAATTATATTCTTCATACTATGTAATCATATAATATAAATTAATGGCAAATGACTTATAAGCATATCTTGTCAGCTAAATGAACAAGCCTATGGCATGGAGCATAGACAGATAACATACATTAGGCCAACTCATATTCTGTTCTTCGGAAATGCATTTTGTACATATCATAATGTTTCTTTAGACCTAACTAAAATAAATAATGGATTGATTGTGGTGGTGTATGTTAAATAGATTTATTAGACTTCTTTAAAAATGTCGCTGTTCCAAAGGCGCCCATCAGCGATTTGTAAGTGTGGAGGCCTGGAGATGCTCAACATGTTTATGTTAATTGATGGTCAATTGCCGTGAGACTGGCAGTCTTTTGCGTGACAATAACCGGCTGACAAAATGTCATGACCGTCACAGCCCTATCCACCACCCAACAGATATCCAGCCAACTTGACACAACTGTGGGAAGCATTGGAGTCAACATGGGCCAGCATCCCTGTGGAACGCTTTCGACACCTTGTAGTGTCAAAATTCGTCCATGCCCTAATGAATTAAGACTATTCTGAGGGCAAAAGGGGGTGCAACTCAATATTCGGAAGCTTTTCCTAATATTTTGTATACTCTGTGTATGTTACAATGAGCAGTAAATGGAACCAAAATGTAAATGGTATGATTTCTAAATAATACCGTATTTTAGTACAGTATAGCAAGTCAGAATGTTCTCTCACAAGTGAAATGTTCTATTCAAGTTCCGTTGTGAAACTAAGTACTTTCTGTCTGTTTTTGTGGAAGCCCACCATCGTAGCCACAGAATAGAGTTAGTACATGTGTCATTATTTGTTATTTCTAAATAAATAATGAGTCGAACAGAACAGCTCTCCCAGATGCTCACGCAAGGAACTCAAAATGTACCCTTCTTCTCTGTAGAACAAGAGGAAGAATTAGAGGAACTGTGAGATGTTTTCCCATGAAATTACAGATTGGACACGCACACACTTTAATTCTTGGAAATGACTCTAAGAGAGAACCACAGTAATTTAAAAGCCTTATGACTCAATAACTTGAGCAGACAGTCTTGACAAGAGAGCTTTTTCCCGTGTGAAGAAATCCATAAGTTCGATAGAAATTTGCCGACAACTGCATTACAAGCGTGTCAAAAACTGAGCTGGAATATAATTGGAGAGACAGAGAGGGAAAGGACGGGAAACCGAACATTCTGTTTGTCTACACTACTTCATGCTTTCTTTGGGGTGCAAGGTATCCTAGTGGTTAGAGTTCTGCCAGTAACCTAAAGGTCGCTAGTTCAAAAATACCAGACCGTCAAGGTGAAAATCTGTCGACGTGCCCTTGAGCAAGGCACTTAAACCTAATTTGCTCCAAGTGCACCGTACTACTATGGCTGACCCTGTAAAACAATACATTTCACTGTACCTATCCGGTGTATGTGACAATAAAAAAAAAATTATGCTCCTCACTCTGTATCCAATTATAAAGACATTCTTTCTGAACTGCATTTTAAAACATCCATTATCATCTTCACCATTCACCACATCAATAGACAGTCGAGAAAATAAACACAACAATCTAACATGAAGTTATGAGATGCAAAAAAAGTCTGATGCGACAAAGGCCATTCAGAAGGATCATCTCAATCTCGGAGCATCAGTGTCGTCTATGGAGAGTCTTGAACCAGGGCCAGAGACAGAACCAGGCTGGTGGATCCCAGTAGGCTTAGAGTACAGATAGGGAGTTTTATAGAGATGGAGGGCTCACTGTTCGTACCATGAACACTCAGTGAAATACACCATTGATCAGCTAACAGTGAATGTTTTCAGACATAATATTGGTTTGCAAAGGACAAATGAATCATTTAGCTGTTATACTATACATTTTATTTATTTATTTCAGTGCCCTATATTCTCAAAACACATTTGATAATTTACACGCATAAATAATAATCATGGCAAGTACAGCTACCATTTTGTCACATCATACAACAATACATTTGTCCTTATCCCCCCAGGCTTAGAAAATACATTTAACAATGTCAAATATGCCCTTTCTAAAAATGAATTCAATCCTTTGCTTGTCATGAAGAATTAAAACATCTCAGATCAACATATAGATAGCAATTATACACTAAATGGAATTCCCCAAGATCACACAGTAAGCAAAATATTGTGTCTTCAGGGACTACCCGTCTCTATAGCCAGAGGGAGGGTGTTGGATCTTAGCTGCCCATATTTCCTTGTGGATCAGGAAAGGTTTGTTCTTGATTTGGTTAAGGCCACATGTACAAATGTTAAAAGAGAAGAATTCAGTGTCACAGCTCAAAGTTCAGAGCGGCTGAATATAGGCAACGTACATTGCAGCGACAAAGGTTAAATTCTCAAGTGCTTCTCTGCCATGGATGTCTGTACATTCTAATTAACAGTGTCAGGACTTCCGCCGAAGTCGATTCCTCTCCTTGTTCGGGTCGGAGTTCGGTGGTCGGCGTCGCCGGTCTTCTAGCCATCATCGATCCACTTTTCATTTTCCATTTGTTTTGTCTTGTCTTCCCACACACCCGGTTTCAATTCCCTCATTACATGTTGTGTATTTAATCCTCTGTTCCCCCCCATGTCCTTGTCCGGAATTGTTTATTATAAGTGCATGTGCACGTTTATCTGGGGTGCGACGGGTTTTGTACCCATTGACTAATTGTTTGTTTTGGATGCTGGTGGTTTTATGTATTAAACTGCTCCATTGTAAACCCAGTTTTTGCTCTCCTGTGCCTGACATCCCTGCCGCCAGTACGCACCCCTTACAAAGTGTGTATCCTGTGCATATTTTAACACGTTGCTCTCAGGGAGCTGTGCTGAGTGTGGAAGCTATCTGTAATTCAGCTGTAGAATGCAGTGTGCATCTGTGTGTCTGTGTCCGTCTGCAGTGTGCGTTGGATTGCAAAAAGTAAGCATCATTTAATCAGCCTCTGGCTTCTTTTCTCTGAAAATCTTTCCATTATTGTGTCCCTTTATCTAAATCCTCTCACTTTCCCTTGACCTTCCACCTTAGCGAATGACTTGGACTCACGGTAATGCTGTATGTCTGGTGACGAGCACTAGATTGCTTTTCTCTGGCTGAGCTTTCTTTGAACAGGAGTGAAATGTTGGCCATTCACATCTCAAATGTTTCCACACTACTATATTTGATCATTATATGTTAATACATACACTATGTTCAGTTTGTCATGTTTAACTGACAACAATATCCATGCTGGGGTGCATGCTAATCAATTGATAAAGAGAGAAAGTCAGAAGAATGATGAAGATTTAAACTGGGACCTTTGCTTTCGCAAGTCCTATTAATTAGCCATTTCTAGAATAACATTTATTCTCTCCGTGTTGTAATTGTATTTAGATTATTGGTGACACTTTACTTATTAAAGCCAGCCAGTGTAATACTTCATAACTTATCATAAGCATATGAGCCTTCATGACGTTTTCTATAATACGATAATACCGTAGGTCTCTCTTTAAATGCAACATGTTTTTTCTCTCCTCCAGTCAGCAGGAGGTGCTCTACTATTGCAGGGCCCATGTTCCCGAGTAGCTGGAGCAGGTCCTGGGGGTGGAAGAGGTGAGTCTGAGCTCTGGAGGTGCAGAAGGCTGACAGAGCACTGGTGGCACTCCACCCTGCTGTCCGGGGGGTTTGCGGAGAAACAGGAGAGACTGAGGGAGCTGGCTATGAAGGCTTGAAGGAGAACCCAGCTGGCTTCAACATTGAGCTCTTCTTCAACGTCTACATGCAGAGTAAGATGCTCCCTGGCATCATCTAAATTAAACAAAGCCACTTTAACACCCCAGCTTTGAAAATTACGCATACATTAGAAATATGTCATCTTTGCGTACATTTTTTTTTACATACAGTAAGAACACTTACATTTGAAATAAATCAATTGATATAGATAAATGTAAAGTTTCAGTTGACTGTTATAAGTCTTTTTCTATATTCCCTTTACATTTTTGGAAGAAAGACCCAACTGTCATGTCTGCCTACTGTACTGTATAATTTATAACATGGAACCTGGAACAGCATTCAACAGTGCTGCTTTCTGGCTGCAACAGATGAGGGTTTAAATGCCAAATTGATGATGGATATGTTACATGTCTGACTCCCTCTGGTGATGCTGTCTTAAAACAGTTTTTTAACTGTGTTCTCAAGGCACCAACCACTATTTTACAGACAAGGTTTCACTTGTTTCTTTTCCTCAGAGATGGCATAAAGATATTATCAGAACTCAGGATAAGACCCAGATGCAGACAGAGTCAAATATGTTTATTGACCCAAACAGGGAGCAGGCAAAAGACAGGTCAAAGGCAGGCAGAGGTCTGTAATCCAGGGCAGAGTGAATAAGGTACAGAACAGCAGGCAGGCTAGGGGACAGGACAGGCAGAGGTTCATAAACAGGTCAGAGTAAGGCAGGTACAGAACGGCAGGTAGGCTCGGGGTCAGGGCAAGCAGAATGCTCAGAACCGGGGAAACTAGGAAACAGAACTTGAGAAAGAAGGGCGACAAGGAAACACGCTGGTAAGACCTGACAAGACGAACTGGCAAAAGACAAACGGAGAACACAGCTATAAATAAACTGGGGATAATGAGGAAGATGGCCGACAGCTGTAGGGAGGTGGAGACAAGCACAAAGACAGGTCAGGGTGTGACAGATATACCCAAACTGTCTTAGTAATGAAGTTGATTTAGATTCTTTACTACCACTACAGTTAGTGACTGATGCAATATTATTTGTACACTATTTGTCAAAAATATAAGTAATTATGTGGCACAGATGGCACTGTTATCTTCCATTACCCAACCATACTTTACCCCAAATGTCTGTGTTATGACAGAAAGCGACAACAGTCTGAGTAAGGATTTGCAATTGACATGTTCTGTGTTGTTCCTTCAAAAATAAGAACTAGAACAAACACATCTACCTTCATGAAATTAATGACATTTGATACTGCTTGTCAGTGTCTGCCATTCAGATCTGTCTGTACAGCTGTTTCTCAATGAAATGATTCATTTTTGTTTGTTTGTTGGTATACTGTCTTTTTACCTGTCAGGAGGGGATCCGAACTTTGCCCTCTTCAATTATGTATTGGGGCAGAGCTGAATAATAGAGGAGATGACCAACGGCTTGGAGCAGGTATTGTACTAGACTCTGAGAGGGTGAGAGGTTACTCACAGCTCTAGGCCTGTTTTCATAAATTGTCTCAGAGTAGGAGTACTGATCAAGGATCAGGTCCCCCCCGTCTATATAGTATTCTTCATTTTGATCCAAAAAGCCAAATCTACAGATTTTCACTCCTACCCTGACATGCTTTATGAATACAGCCCCTAATCAGATGACAGAGTAAGATAGTGTTGGTTCAACTCAATTCAGAAGAATGAAGACATTACTCTTATCCACTGTGATAATCATACTGATTTCTACATAGTCACTATTTATATTAAGCTTATATAACCTTGTTATCTGATATCACTATACAAGGGCTCAATTTGAGTGGATTCACCACACTGAATAGCTCAGGCAAATGCTTCTATGCAACAGCCCACAGCCATTCCACAACCATTTGCAGCTGTGCAGTCAAAGCCCATGTTTAATTAACACCACCCTATGATTAGTTAATTGACTATCACACAAGAGTTGAAATGCAGATTGGCTTAGTCAGTAGACGTGGCGGACGCACGTGGCTGTGGCTCCCTTCAAACACACAGCAGAAATCCTTTAGACAATGACCATCTGAAAAGAGCTTTTGTAGAATCCTGTGCGTGTGTGCATGCTCAAGCTTGTGTAAATGTCATCATTTTCATGCTGATCAAAAGGACAAAAAACATATTGAAGACTTGGCACTTTGTGAATGGGATTGGAAATAGAAAATGGGATAATTAAGCAGTGAAATGATACTAAAATCTGTGGAGCCGTGACAGCCAGGCACACCGGGATTTTATAGATCTTCCCGCCCCGTTTCAAATATCTCTAATTGTCCCCCCTGCGTGAGTTTTTTTGTGTGATGACAGAATGCACTCACTGTTACGCAACAGGACAGTTAACCCACACTGTCCTCAAACCAAGGCACACTGCCTGCTAATTAGCGATAAGCTATGTTTCAATTTGTCAATTTCAAATTATTTTCTAACAACAGTATGAACTAAGGTGTGTTCCGCCACCTTATTAATTCACATAGAAGTAGCCCATTTCACTGTTGGGTACCATTTTTATATTTGAGGCATTACTGAGCCTGACAAACTTCTCTTCAATGAGAACCCAAGAACTTCCTCAGTGTTTCCCCAGATCAAGTATGCACATTTGCGTGTCTCCATTCAGAACAGAACATGCTTGAAAATTCCCCCCCGGCACATTTTCCGGCTGGCACCTGCATTGTCTTCATTGTTGTTTTCCTTACTGATAACTTTGGACATGTGTGCGTTCCTATCAAAGTAGTCTGTATCATGGCGCCGGAGAAGATGGCTGACGTTTTACGTGCTTCTAACCAACTGTGTTTTTTTGTTCGCTTTTTTGTGCTGTTTGTAAGTTATTTTGTACATAATGTTGCTGCAACCGTCTCTTATGACCGAAAATATCTTCAGGACATCAGAACAGCGATTAATCACCACGAACAGGCAGAAGCTTTTTTTTCCTTTAATGAGTCCAATGAGCCCGACGTGAAGGACATGCTGCTTTCCCGGGAACAGGACCAAATCCCAGTCATTTGCGTGAAGATAAGATGGAGAAAAAAGGCGGAGGTCGGGATGCCTTCTGAGAATTCGTAGGCGATCGAATAAACCCGCGCTGCCTTTCGTTCTACTAGCTAAGGTGCAATCATTAGAAAATAAAATAGACGACCTACGAGGAAGATTAAACTACCAACAGGACATTAAAAACGAATATCTTATGCTTCACGGAGTCATAGCTGAACGATGACATTATCAACATACAGCTGGCTGGTTATACGCTGTATCAGCAGAATAGAACAGCGGCGTCTGGTAAGAGAAGGGGTGGCAACTATGTATATTTGTGAACAACAGCTGGTGCACGATATTTAAGGAAGTCTCAAGGTTTTGCTCGCCTGAGGTAGAGTATCTCATGATAAGCTGTAGACCACACTATTTACCTAGATGACACTGCTCACATTTTCATCTGTATTTTTCGTAGCTGTCTACATACCACCACCGACCGATGCTGGCACTAAGACCGCACCCAATGTGCTGTATTTCGAAATAAGCAAACAGGAAAATGCTCATCCAGAGGTGGCTCTCCTAGTGGCCGGGGACTTTAATGCAGGGAAACTTAAATCCGTTTTACCAAATTTCTATCAGCATGTTAAATATGCAACCAGAGGGAAAAAACTCTAGACCACCTTTGCTCCTCACACAGAGACACATACAAAGCTTTCCTTCACCCTCCATTTGGCAAATCTAACCATAATTCTATCCTCCTGATTCCTGCTTACAAGCAAAAGTGACTCGGTCAATAAAAAAGTGGTCAGATGCTAAGCTACAGGACTGTTTTGCTAGCACAGACTGGAAAATAAAAATAACAGTGAAACATGCATGAGAGCACCAGCTGTTCCGGACGATTGTGTGAACACGCTCTCCACAGCCGATGTGAGTAAGACCTTAAAACAGGTAAACATTCACAAGGTCGCAGGGCCAGATGGATTACCAGGACGTGTACTGCGAACATGCGCTGACCAACTGGCAAGTGTCTTCACTGACATTTTTAACCTCTCCCTGTCTGAGTCTGTAATACCAATATGTTTTAAGCAGACCACCATAGTCCCTATGCCCAAGAACACTAAGGTAACCTGCCTAATTGACTACGGACCCATAGCACTCACGTCGGTAGCCATGAAGTGCTTTGAAAGGTTGGTAATGGCTCACATCAACACCGTTATCCCAGAAACCCTAGACCCACTCCAATTTGCATACCGCCCAAACAGATCCACAGATGATGCAATCTCTATTGCACTCTACACTGCCCTTTCCCACCTGAACAGAAGGAACACTTATGTGAGAATGCTATTCATTGACAACATCTCAGCGTTCAACACCATAGTACCCTCAAAGCTCATCACTAAGCATCCTGGGACTAAACACATCCCTCTGCAACTGGATCCTGGACTTCCTGACGGGCCGCCCCCAGGTGGTGAGGGTAGGTAGCAACACATCTGCCACGCTGATCCTCAACACTGGAGCTCCACAGGGGTGCGTGCTCAATCCCCTCCTCTACTCCCTGTTCACCCACGACTGCATAGCCAGGAACGACTCCAACACCATCATTAAATTTGCAGACGACACAACAGTGGTAGGCCTGATCACAGACAGCGACGAAACAGCGACGAAACAGGGAGGAGGTCAGAGACCTGCCCGTGTGGTGCCAGAATAACAACCTATCCCTCAAAGTAGCCAAGACTAAGGAGATGATTGTGGAGTACAGGAAAAGGAGGACTGAGCATGCCCTCATTCTCATCGATGGGGCTGTAGTGGAGCAGGTTGAGAGCTTCAAGTTCCTCGGTGTCCACATCAACAACAAACTAGAATGGTCCAAACACACCAAGACAGTCGTGAAGAGGGCACGACAAAGCTTATTCCCCCTCAGGAAACTAAAAAGATTTGGCATGGGTCTTGATATCCTCAAAAGGTTCTACAGCTGCACCATCGAGAGCATCCTGACTGGTTGCATCACTGCCTGGTACAGAGGGTAGTGCGTACAGCCCAGTACGTCATTGGGGCCAAGTTTCCTGCCATCCAGGACCTACATACCAGGCGGTGTCAGAGAAAGGCCATAAAAATGGTCAAAGACACCAACTAAAGACTCACTCTGCTACTGCACGGCAAGTGGTACCAGAGCTTTAAGTCTAGGTCCAAAAGGCTTCTTAACAGCTTCTATCCCCAAGCCATGAGACTCCTGAACATCTAATTGAATGGCTACCCAGACTACCCCCCTCCCCCCATTTACACCGCTGCTACTCTCTGTTATTTTCTATGCATAGTCACTTTAAAAACTCTACCCACATGTACATATCTCAATTACCTCGACTAACCGGTGCCCCTGCACATTGACTCTGTACCGGTACCCCTGTATATATCAAATAAAATTGTATTGGTCACATGCGAGTGTAAATGCTTGTTCTTCTAGTTCCGACCGTGTAGTAATATCTAACAATTTCACAACAACTACCTTACACACACAAGTGTAAAGGAATGAATAAGAATATGTCTGTTTGGATGAGCAATGGCCGAACGGCACAGGCAAGATGCAGTAGATGGTATAGAGTACAGTATATACATATGAGATGAGTAATGTAGGGTATGTAAACATTATATAAAGTGGCATTGTTTAAAGTGACTAGTGATACATTCATTACATCCAATTTTTAATTATTATTAAACTTGCTCACTGAATCAGCGTATACATCAATGTTGTTGTTAGACGCTATCCGGAACATATCCCAGTCCACCTGATCGAAGCAATCTTGAAGCGTGGAATCAGATTGGTCAGACCAGCGTTGAACAGACCTGAGCACGGACGTTTCCTGTTTTAGTTTCTGTCTATAGGCTGGGAGCAACAAAATGGAGTTGTGGTCAAATTTGCCAAATATAGGGAGGGCTTTGTATGCGTCGCGGAAGTTAGAGTATAGTCTCACTATTGTTATTTTACTGCTGCTCTTTAATTACTTGTTCCTTTTATTTCTTATTCGTATTTTTTAAACTGCATTGTTGGTTAAGGGCTTGTAAGTAAGCCTTTTACTGTAATGTCCACACCTGTTGTGTTCGGTGCATGTGACTAATAAAATTGTATTTGATTTGAGTGTGTGTCTCAGATGGTAGAACATTGACTAGCCAGTAACAGCTCACTTTGTTGAAGCTAACCATCCCATCTCCTCCCTCAAATACACAGGCATTACAAAGGGAGGCTTACTGGACATCCTATCCAAAAACATTGACCCCTAGTGGTCTGAATATTGACCTTGATCTCAGGCCTTTCTTATGAACACATTTTCCTTGATGAATACATTTTTTAATTGAACTTTTTTTTTTTTTTTTACAGCTTATTAGCGTACACCTAATACTGTATGTTCCCCCATTGATGATGTTCATTATATATTAACGTTTAACCAATATTACAATATTAAATTATTATGTGAAATTGAATGAAAGAATGATTTATGTTGATGCTAATATGATGTACAGTATTCCATTGTGTTTCTATAAGATAACAATAGCATATACTATTTTTTAACAGTTTCACTAATTCATTTCAATTAACTTAATTATTATGACACATCCCTCACCACTGTTGTTGGTTACACTAATTGTACTGTGTGTCTACATAACCTGGTTCAAGTATTCATGACATTACCCTGAGGAAGGCACAGTGATGCCGACACATTGGTAAATACCCATTAAATTGCTGGGAGATTATACATGGAGTGTGAGACTTTCTTTATTTTGATAGTTTATATGCCTTATTACGTTATCATTATAGTTTCTGTATATTGTGTTGTCGTTTCTACTGTAGCACACTATGTATGTATGGAGCATAATGTTGGTACTGTTTTCAAGTACTGGTCACAAATCAAACATTCCGATTCTTGCATAGATTGTAATGGACACATACAGTGTGGAAAATACTTTTTTGAAGGTTGTACTGATTATAATGATTTAATATATAATGATTTATAATTAAAATACTTATTTTCCACCATAATTTGCAAATAAATTCATTAAAAATCCTACAATGTGATTTTCTGGATTTTTCTTTCTCATTTTGTCTGTCATAGTTGAAGTGTACCTATGAGGAAAATTACAGGCCTCTCATCTTTTTAAGTGGGAGAACTTGCACAATTGGTGGCTGACTAAATACTTTTTTGCCCCACTGTATGTGTTCCCATGTTTTCAACAAATATCAGAGGACTGGATACTTGCGGTAAAAGATTAATCAAGAAAGTAATGTTTTGTCAAAGGAGAACATCTCCTTTACTATGTATTGCAGTCACACCTGAATATGGGGCTATGGTTCTTAGCATGTCATGATAGGCTGGTTTACATCTCCTTTCCAGTCAGTTCTGTTTATCTTCTGAGACCATCCATCCAGTAAGCCATCGATGAAGCCCCACAACACATTAGAGTTTCCCTTGGTCCGTCACTGTGTGACTTATGCACTCTAGTTGGTCCTAATAGCACAGATGTTTTAGGGGTTAACTGCAGGGTAGGTGAGGTCTATTGCTTCATCATGGATTTTTTAACACAGGCTTTCCTTCTTTTCACTTTGTCATACAGACCAGTAAATGTGGAGTGAATGCAAAGTTGTTGATCCTCTGTATCTTCAAGGATTGTTGTGGCAGCATCATGTTATGGGTATGCTTGCCACTTGCAGGGACCGGGGAGTTTGGTACTTCCATCAAGTATTAACTCTGGTGTGTGAAGGCATTCAATCAAGAGAACTTAAAAAATATTTATTTTATACATTTTTTCATTCACTTTGAAAATGTGCAGTAGGTTATGTAGATCTAATTGAATCCCTTCACAGCTAAATGTGAAGACTGTGCAAGGGGTGTAGACGTTCTGTAGCGCCTGTATGTTCAAGACATCCTTAGTAACAGATCTGCAGACAATAGATGGATACACGAGAATAATTACAGTTTTGTACAATCACTTTGGCACTAATTTCAGAACCTTGTGGTCATTTTTCAAAACTCTAGACACAAAACTCAAATCGGTCATCACTTGTAATACAGGCTGTCCAATGTTCAAAACATTGCATTGTGCATTCATATCTTTAAAGAAAGCTTGCACTTGCAGACTCATTGGTTCAAATAACTCATTTATCATGAAATACCATAGGGACATTCATTTAGATCACCCACACACAAGATACCGATAGTTTCACTGTGTAGTTGTTCGTACTATCATTAAATATTGTAGTACATGTTTCATTATGGTACTACACGTAAATACATCACTGTAAAAGGACTAGTATAGAGAATACTACAGACACAGTGGAATCATTGAACAAAATCTGAAATGTATTGATGAAATACAATAAAATCACAACAGGTTTCTTTGAATCAAGAGCAAAAATGATTAGCTACTAAAAACTGCAGTGTTCCTCACCTGGTTTACTGTAAAAAGCAAAACAAAGGGGGCAAGTACAGGGTGGTAAATTGTGGATGACCCTGAAACCATACTTGCACCATTTGAGCATGGTAGAACCTGACATCATCCCAAACAATGACATAGGTCACGCCATCAGCTCTACAGACCTGATTTAGCACATCAAGGAAGGTTACAAGGAGAGCTGCATTGTATGATTCAATGCGAGGTCTGCATCCCACCACACCATCTGCCGATATAGCCGCACACGTGGGGATGTTTGCCCCACGTTGTCCAGGTATTGGATATTTTCCCGCTGGCCAATGAAATTCCGACCTCTCCTCGTCTTGGCCAGGTTGAAGCCTGCTGTAACGGTTTTCTAGTGGTGATGAAGGAGAGTCGGACCAAACTGCAGCGTGTCGATTGCGATCCATATTTATTAAACAAAACGTAAATACGACTAAACACTACAAAACAATAAACGTAATGAAAACCGAAAACAGCCTATCTAGTGCAAACTAACAGAGAGTACAAGTAAGACACTAAGGACAATCACCCACGACAAACTCAAAGAATATGGCTGCCTAAATATGGTTCCCAATCAGAGACAACGATAAGCACCTGCCTCTGATTGAGAACCACTCCAGACAGCCATAGACCTTGCTAGACAACCCACTAAGCTACAATCCCAATACCACCACCAAAACCCCAAGACAAACACACCACAATTACAAAAACCCCATGCCACACCCTGGCCTGACCAAATACATAAAGATAAACACAAAATACTTTGACCAGGGCGTGACAGAACCCCCCCCCCTAAGGTGCGGACTCCCGAACGCACCTCAAAACAATAGGGAGGGTCCGGGTGGGCATCTGTCCATGGTGGCGGCTCCGGCGCGGGACGTGGACCCCACTCCTTTAATGTCTTAGTCCCCTCTCCCTTCGTCCCTGGATAGTCCACCCTCGCCGCCGACCATGGCCTAGTAGTCCTCACCCAGAACCCCACTGGACTGAGGAGCAGATCGGGACTGAAGGACAGCTCGGGACCGAGGCAGCTCGGGACTAAGGGGAAGCTCGGGAGTGAGAGGAAGCTCAGGAGTGAGAGGAAGCTCAGGAGTGAGAGGAAGCTCAGGAGTGAGAGGAAGCTCAGGAGTGAGAGGAAGCTCAGGAGTGAGAGGAAGCTCAGGCAGGTAGATAGATCTACCAGCTCCTGGCTGGCTGGTGGTTTCAGCAGATCCTGGCTGACTGGCAGATCCTGGCTGACTGGCAGATCCTGGCTGACTGGCAGATCTGGAAGAGTCTGGTTGACTGGCAGATCTGGAAGAGTCTGGTTGACTGGCAGATCTGGAAGAGTCTGGTTGACTGGCAGATCTGGAAGAGTCTGGTTGACTGGCAGATCTGGAAGAGTCTGGTTGACTGGCAGATCTGGAAGAGTCTGGTTGACTGGCAGATCTGGAAGAGTCTGGCTGACTGGCAGATCTGGAAGAGTCTGGCTGACTGGCAGATCTGGCGGCGCTGGGCAGACTGGCGGCGCTGGGCAGACTGGCGGCGCTGGGCAGACTGGCGGCGCTGGGCAGACTGGCGATGCTGGGCAGACTGGCGGCGCTGGGCAGACTGGCGGTGCTGGGCAGACTGACGACGCTGGGCAGACTGACGACGCTGGGCAGACTGACGACGCTGGGCAGACTGGCGGTGCTGGGCAGACTGGCGATGCTGGGCAGACTGGCGATGCTGGGCAGACTGACGGCGCTGGGCAGACTGGCGACGCTGGGCAGACTGGCGGCACTAGCTGCTCCATATAGGCTGACAGCTCTGGCGGCTTCTTACAGACTGACCGCTCTGGCGGCTCCGTGCTGACTGGCAGCTCCTTGCAGACTGACAGCTCCGTGCAGACTGACAGCTCCTTGCAGACTGACAGCTCCTTGCAGACTGACAGCTCCTTGCAGACTGGCAGCTCCATGCAGACTGGCAGCTCCATGCAGACTGGCAGCTCCATGCAGACTGGCAGCTCCATGCAGACTGGCAGCTCCATGCAGACTGGCTGCTCTATGCAGACTGACAGCTCTGGCTGCTCCATGTAGACTGGCTGCTCCATGCAGACTGGCAGCTCCATGCAGACTGGCAGCTCCATGCAGACTGGCTGCTCTATGCAGACTGACAGCTCTGGCTGCTTCATGCAGACTGACAGCTCTGGCTGCTCCATGTAGACTGGCTGCTCCATGTAGACTGGCAGCTCCATGCAGACTGGCAGCTCCATGCAGACTGGCAGCTCTGGCTGCGCTGAACAGGCGGGAGACTCCTGCAGCGCTGTGTCGGAGGAAGGCTCTGGCTGCGCTGAACAGGCGGGAGACTCCGGCAGCGCTGGAGATGAGGAAAGCTCTAACAGCGCTAGATAGGCGGGAGACTCCGGCAGCGCAGGAGATGAGGAAAGCTCTAACAGCGCTAGATAGGCGGGAGACTCCGGCAGCGCAGGAGAGGAGAAAGGCTCCGACAGCGCTGGAGAAGCGAGGCGCACTGTAGGCCTGATGCGTGGTGCTGGTACTGGTGGTACTGGACCGAGGACACGCACAGGAAGCCTGGTGCGGGGAGCTGCTACCGGAGGGCTGGGGTGTGGAGGTGGTACTGGATAGACCGGACCGTGCAGGCGCACTGGAGCTCTTGAGCACCGAGCCTGCCCAACCTTACCTGGCTCGATGCCCACTCTAGCCCGGCCGATACGAGGAGCTGGAATATACCGAACCGGGCTGTGCACCCGCACTGGAGACACCGTGCGCTCCACAGCATAACACGGTGCCTGCCCGGTCTCTCCAGCCCCCGGTAAGCACAGGGAGTTTGCGCAGGTCTCCTACCTGGCATAGCCATACTCCCTGTAAGCCCCCAAGAAATTTTTGGGGCTGACTCCCGGGCTTTCTTGCCAACCGTGTTCCCTCGTATCGCCGGCTCCTCTCTCCGGCTGCCTCTGCTCTCCTAAGTGCCTCCACCTGTTCCCATGGAAGGCGATCCCTTCCCGCCAGGATCTCCTCCCATGTGTAGCAACCCTTGCCATCCAATATATCGTCCCATGTCCAGTCCTCATTGCGCCGCTGTTGCTGCCTTTGTTGCCTCTCCTCTTTCGGCTGCTCCTGCCTGTTGACACGCCGCTTGGTCCGTTGGAGGTGGGTGATTCTGTAACGGTTTTCTAGTGGTGATGAAGGAGAGTCGGACCAAACTGCAGCGTGTCGATTGCGATCCATATTTATTAAACAAAACGTAAACACGACTAAACACTACAAAACAATAAACGTAATGAAAACCGAAAACAGCCTATCTAGTGCAAACTAACAGAGAGTACAAGTAAGACACTAAGGACAATCACCCACGACAAACTCAAAGAATATGGCTGCCTAAATATGGTTCCCAATCAGAGACAACGATAAGCACCTGCCTCTGATTGAGAACCACTCCAGACAGCCATAGACCTTGCTAGACAACCCACTAAGCTACAATCCCAATACCACCACCAAAACCCCAAGACAAACACACCACAATTACAAAAACCCCATGCCACACCCTGGCCTGACCAAATACATAAAGATAAACACAAAATACTTTGACCAGGGCGTGACACCTGCCTCATCCAAAAAGAGGAATTCGTGGTGGTTTTCGTCAGCATCCATCTCCGTAACCCTCGAAAAATACATTTTGGAAAGAGAATTACTGATTACAATGATGTAGAATTTTGGGGCAATTTTTCACAACGGGCATCTTGAAACTGAACATACCTCAGTCCTCAGTTGCTTCACTGTCTGCATTTCTTTCAAAAGGCACATGGTATAGCTGTTTTAGAGACACCTGGTGCCTTTTCAGCATGCAGGCAATAGTCGGTAAACTTATGGATTCCACATTGTTAAAAATGTCGTCATTGTCCAAGATGTGCTCCCAAATTTCTGTAAAGAGAATATCATTTCTGGCCCGAACCAAATTGACCACAGCCCGCTCTTGTTGGTCATGTCAGAATGTTGCCTCTGCCTCCCCTATTTGGCCTAGTCTCAATTCTGCAGGGGAAATTACAGTAAGAACACATTTATTCCCATCACCTACTCTGTGCTACACATTGGCATGCAGTATGGTCATTTGACAATTGAGAGTAGCCTGAAGTTTAGTGCATGCTGAAGACTTACCGGTTCTCATTGCGGAAAAAGTTCTGATGATTGAGGCCACGGTTGATCTTCTGAGGTTTGGTAGAATCATTGTAGCTGCCTCAGTCATTGTCATGCCATGATTTACGACTTGGTCTACAACTATTGCTCGGATTTCATTGGACACTCTTTGCTGTTGCTGCCGCTGTCTTGGTCCGTTGCCTTGTCCTCTAGAAGGGGTGCTTGTCCCCTGCCATTCCTTTGACCACTACATCTTCCTCGTCTTCCTCCTCCCACTGCTTGACCTCTATTGTGACCTGGATCGCCTAAAGGCTCCATGTTATCACCATGTTGTTCTACAGTAGGTGGATACCACTCATTTCACTGTATACTCCTACCACAATGTGAAATCAATCATCAGTAACGAGTTGGCAGTGTTTGAAAAGCAATTACAAGGGCCTGCATACATACACTCTATTACATACATACACATGCGTGTTAACGCAAGTAGCCTGCTCTTTCGAACAGCGAATCATGTGGCTGCCTGCAACTCAATATATAGAGTATATAGAGCAGAGCAGAGAGCTGTAGTTGTTGTTCAGCCAAGATGAGTAATCTTAGCAACTTTGCCCGTGGTATGATTGTTGGTGCCACACATGGTGGTTTTTACGCACTACAGTCTCTAGAGTTTACGGAGAATGGTGTAATAAACAAAACACATTCAGTGAGCGGCAGTTCTGTGTGCAAAAACACCTTGTTAATGAGAGAGTTCGGAGGAGAATGTCCAGACTCATTCAAGCTACCAGAATGGCCACAAATGCTCAAATAACAGCCATTTTAAAACAGTGGTGTGCAGAAGGGCATCTCTTAACATACAACACAATGAATAATTCAGGCTGTTGTGGAGGCAAAAGGGGTTCCTAACCAGTACTAGATAGGTGTACCTAATAAAGTGGGAGAGTACAGTAATGTCAAATCTGAAAACATGGTCTGGAAAAGTGGTACATGGGACTATAGAAACAGTATCTCATAAAGAATGATGATGAAATAATACATCCATAGATAATATCGTCCAATTGGCTCATGTTCCATGGTAATTGGTGTCAATGGATCTCGTTATCCTGAACCTTTCATGATCTAAACATGGAATATTGTTTGTCAGTTTCCATAAAACTATCATTAAGAGTAATGCAACAGTTACTTATCATGTTGAGCAGTTGTTTCAATTGATAGTTAGATCATCGTAATGAAATGAATAGACAGTCATCTCAGTATAGTCATTGTGATGTGTGAATTGCATTTTCAAATGGTAATACTTTGATGTTAAGTTGTGTCAATTTGAACAGGTGATTTTAGTCCAATGAACAAATGATCTTAGCTTTATGTGTATTGTATCCAAGCAATTGGAAAAATGTGCATTTTGATCATCGGTTGTGAGTTTTGTGTCTAGAGTTTTGAAAAATGACATCAAGGTTCTGAAATTAGTGCCAAAGTGATTGTAAAAAACTGTAATGACACATCTTTGTTGTCATTTGTCTTCTTTGCGGTCCTCTCTGCTCCACTTTCACTTCTCTTGACTAAAGAGAGTTGCTGTATCTCTGCTTTTTATGTATCAGGATGCAGCTGCGCTGCGTGTGGAAAAGCCTGTGTAGGTTCTGAAGATGGTCATATATTTGATCATGCCCCCCTGCTCTTCTGCAGCATCTCCCATTCTCTGCGAAGGCGGATGTGCTACTCCTCACACTGTCCTAGCCCAATTGTGTGTGTGTGTGTGTGTGTGTGTGTGTGTGTGTGTGTGTGTGTGTGTGTGTGTGTGTGTGTGTGTGTGTGTGTGTGTGTGTGTGTGTGTGTGTGTGTGTGTGTGTGTGTGCATACACTCATGCGTGTTTGGGTGCCTGCACACATGAATGTTCACTCATCTGTGTGTGCGTGCTCATGTTTGTTTGTGTGTGTGTGCACTTTAACATTTCCAAGGAAATGTTATTCCAAACATCTTCAAACACCCCAATGCATTCTGGATTCTAGGACAGGGGTTGGCCATTTGTGATCGACCGGCTCGATTCGGTCTTATGTATACATTTTTTTTTACGTTACATTTACACTACAGTTGATGAACAATGGGAAAGTAATTCTGCTTTGAAAGTGGATAAACTTGTAACCTCACTTTTGAGAAAATGCTCTTCTTTGGCTACACCCATTCAGCATCATTCACACCCTCTTAAGCTTTAGCCCTATTCGTCTCTTTAAGGATTCACATGTGAGGCCATGTGCTAAACAGAGTGAGTATGGTAGTGTAGTAAACAACCAAAGATTTCTATCAAGATGTTTGTAGACAGTCGTCGCTGTGACATCGTGAACATTCTATTGTTGTCCGACATCAAACTTGTCATTGTGGTTATAAAAAAGTATAAACATAAAAACAACAGGCTGCATTAGCGGAGGGAACTGTAGATTGTCCCATACATGTGGTGCAAAGACACTAAAAGCAGATTTACCTAACTTTGAGGAGAACAAAGGGATTTCCTACCTATCCCTGGGATCAGGTATGGTAACTCGTACAGCTAAGGCTGGGTATGAATACAACAGATTTGGTTTCAACAGCCAGTCCATTGGTAGTTGGTCCATTGGTCCCAATAGCATGAAAAAAAGGGTCAGGGCCTGGGATCATGACTCTTACATATAGGATGATATCCGTGATTCAGCTATGCATACTGTAGGTCTATTATATAGACTGGAATTAGATGCCTTTTTCACACCATGAAGCTGGGAGAGAACATAAATAGTTTGAAACCTGGATGTTTTACTTCATATAGACCTAATGAGGCATTTTTTTTACCTTACCTTACATCAAAGTAGCATAGCCAAAACCCGACCATAGAAACGTTGATGAAATTATTTTATAAAACACTTCCTCACATGCCATTGAACATTTCTGTTCTGTTCTCTTGGTTTTCAAATTAACATTCTTTTAGCATAATCCAAGTTATATTAGAAACCCTTGCAAGTTGTTGTATCTTCAGATCTCCCCTCTTTCTAAACTTTTAACGGATAGTTATTCCCATCTCTGTCATATGTGTGGCGCACATTTCGCTACACCCGCAATAACATCTGCAAAAAAATGGAGATTTGACATTAGAACTTTGTTTTCCACTATTTTGGGAGTCAGTGTGCAGTATTGACTGCACTTAATGTCAAGAAATACTAGTTTATCAACATTTTAAACAAAATGTTCTGATCTGTTCCATCAGTCTAAAATTTGGAGGTTTAATGAATTTTGACTTTATTGTCCCAGAACTGTCCCAGAGTCTGTTTTTAACCATCCCAGACATAGGCAAAAATAATCATCTGGGGTGGCAGGTAGCCTAGCGGTTAGAGAGGCAAACTAGTAAGCGGAGGGCTGCAAGTTTCAATCCCGAGTCCGACAGGAAAAATCCGACGGGAATTGATCTGGCAACTGAAGAGTTGCTGGTATCAAATCCTAGATGCCATTGCCTGCCGTGGTGCTCTTGAGCAAGGTACCTAAACACCCCACAACAACAGCTCCCCATGTGGTCAGTGTGGAAGCCCACCACAACTCTCCATAAACCTGTACATCTATGTGTATCTTGCGGAGGGGTTGGGTTAAAAGCGGTAGCCAAATTTTGTTTAGACTTTGTGTAAATTGACAAAAAATAATGATAATTTTAATCGGGACAGCCTTAATTTTGAGCCCTGGTTAGTTGTCATATTGTTACGGTTTTCTTGCGGTGAAGGAGAGGTGGACCACAATGCAGCGTGGTTAGTTTTGTACATCTTTAATAAAGATGAAAGTACAACAATCTACAAAACAAGAAATGTGAAAAAACGTGAAACAGTCCTATCTGGTGCCACAAACACAAAGACAGGAACAATCACCCATAAGAGACCTAAAGAATATGGCTGACTAAATATGGTTCCCAATCAGAGACAACAATAAATACCTGCCTCTGGTTGAGAACCACTTCAGGCAACCATAGACTTTCCTAGAAAACCCCACTATACCACAATCCCGATACCTACAAAAAACCCAAGACAAAACACACCACATAATAAACCCATGTCACACCCTGGCCTGACCAAAATAATAAAGAAAACACAAAATACTAAGACCAGGGCGTGACACATATATGCAACCACAAAGTCACATATCTCAGAACAAAAAAAAACGTATATAAGGTACAAAATTAAATGAACACTGTAGGCCTATTCAAATCATTTTAAATAAATGATGCAGTGCGACATAGATATGGCACGAATATCTGTCAGATAGGCCTAGGCTACAATAGTAGGCTACAACCACTTGATCAATACAGTGGACACCTAAGCCTTTGTATGTAATGCCCTGATACTGTACATTTAGTGCTCAAATCTTTGCATATGCTACACATCAAAACACAAGGAATAGTGTTTTTGTAATTTGTTATAGGCTGTTTTTAAGGACACGTAAATGTGGCTCATTTGGTCAAAGTCCCTCATTTATTAATGGCGCCAGTTTGGATCTGAATGCATATGCATATGTCCGTTGAATTTCTCAATTAAAATCTTCCCAGTCATGTTAATAATTTTCCTAAAGGAAACCCTGAAGTGGCATATAGTTATGAAGATTTTAGAATATTCATATGAAAATCTGGCACCAATTGGATGGAAACCTAGCTATAGCCACCAAAATACAAGCCGAGATCTACCGCTCAGATTTGATTTATTACATGACTTAAGCATATGCAACATTGACCAATTAAAAACCATTCCGTAACAATGAGGTTTGTGCAGTAGGCTAAAGGCCCAATATATTATCACTACATATTGGCTACGCTTGAATTGCCCTGTCAATGTTGTTTTTATCAGACCATTTTCAAATTATATTTCAAAATGGTAGGTATATGATCACACTGGTAATAGATCATTTGTTGTATTACTTTTAAGGCACAGCTGAGTGAGCATAATAATTACCTTTTTTTTACTAGACTGATGACCTGCATCTGTCTGATGGGAGTGAGGGAGCAATGGTGAGGCTGCCTCTCACTCGACTCACCGTCCCTTCTCTGTCCTTCCGTTCGCTGACAGAAGGGGACACAGGCTTCCAGCTGATGGCGAAAACTTAAGTCGCACTTCATGTTTTGAAATCTTACATTATCCACTTTACTGTGCATTCGAGGCTTAATTTTTACAATCCATGGGGTGCAGCCCTGGTGATCTAAGCTATTTGATCTAAGCTATTTGATTGGGCAGCGTTAGGCCTATATGTACACTTGATTTGCTCTCTGGGCCTGCCGGGTAGATGGAGATCCATAATTACAATCAATCCAAACTGTGCAGTGGCCAACTGATGAATGGAAAGAGACATCTGTTACAAAACACAAAAAGTTGTGTGTAAAGAACTGCAAAGCTGCAGTTTTTTCACACTCAGTTTCCTGTGTTTTTCAAGAATAGTCCACCAGCCAAAGGAGTCAATATGGGCTAGCATTCCCGTCGAACACTTTCAACACTTTGTAGAGTCCATGCACCAACGAACTGAGGCTGTTCTGAGGACAAAAGGTGGGGTGCATCTCAATATTAGGAAGGTGTCCTTAATGTTTTGTACAGTCAGTGTACACTGGTGTTGCTTACCGAGATGACATTGAATGTTCTTGAGTGGCCAAATGACATTTTTTACTTAAATCGTCTTGAAAAGTCTATGGCAAGACTTTAAAAAAAAAAAAATATATATATATATATATATATATATATATATATATATTATTTATTATAAAAAACACAAGGAAGGGGTAACATTAAAGGATTAGAACATGAAGGACAAACAATACACCATCAAGACACTATCAAACATGTCTCAGTCTTTCCGGCAACAGAGCCATCCTTATGTGTGAGGGTGCGTGTGCATGATAGTGATATAAAATATATGTCATAGTTTCATTTTTCATGATCACAATCTTGTGAAACCTGAACCCTCCAGCTCGAACCCCCCCCCACAGTTCCCCAATAGCTGTCCCTCAACCATTCGAGACCCCTCCCTCAGTCCCCCCACCCCCCACGGAAGAGAGAAAAATAAAGATATTCAATTAATTCCATTCCCCACCCCCAAGAACCCCCCAATGCACCAACAACCAAGAGAATGAACTAAAGAGAAAAAGGAAAAGACAGAAGAAAACAGCAAACAACAATGCAAACAAAAAAATAAACAAAATAATACATTTAAAACAAAGGACATCAAGGACAACTGGAATCACAACAGCAATGCCTACTTTATATGTATGTCTGGCACTATTACATGTATGTGTGTGTTCTTGTATGTGTTTATTTGAATGAGAGTGTGTGTATATGCATGTGTACAAACACCTGCACGGCATCAGCCTCAGGCAAACCGGCATAAGTTGTAAAAACACTGCCACTTAGTGTCATTTCAATGTACTTTGTTTTATTTTGACTTTTTTTTCTCCTTTTATCTTTTGACCATCATTCTCTCTCTCACACAGCAACTCCACTCCCACTTGTCTCCAATTCCACATACCAATCCTCAGCTTCCCTCAGCCAGTCCTATCTATCTCTGCTGGCCACCCACTTCGGGTTTCCACGCAACACATATCTATCAACTATTTTGTGATGTTTAACATACAATTTCAATCTATCTAATAGAATCTACAGATTGCGTGTTGAAGAGAAATACTTTTACTAAGAGTATTAGTAATTGACTGACCCAGTCTCTCCAGATCTCCTAACAGTACTATTTGTAGGATCAATTTTAGATCAATGCTATGCATTTTCAGCCATTCCTGAACCTCAGACCAGAAACAATCTACCTGAGGGCAATTCCAAAATAAATGGTCTATTGATTCTGTATCGTCACAAAAAAATCTGTAGAACTTCGATGATTTTATGCCACAAATATTAACATTTTGTTGGTGGCAAGAATTCTATATTATAATTTTAGCTGAAAAGCAGGAAGTCTTGAATCTTGCGTTGTTTTATATATCAACTCATACACCCTGTACCATGGAATCAGGACATAAAAAATCTCTTCCCAACTATTTTGCAATCTGTATGGCACAGTTGTCTAGATCCTGGTCCTCAAATGAAACTGGTATACTTTCCTATTTATGCTATTTTTATTCCTCCGCCAGTTTTGATCCTTTATATTGGACAGACAGACCAGTTCCCGACCTCCTCCCGCTGCCACCTGCCTCCTCTATTTTTGGGGTAATGCTGTGATCAATTGGTTGTACTCTTGGATTGAGCAGACCTTCCCGTACAATTCTGATAACTCCATGAAGGACAAAACAAAATACCCTTTTCAAACATCTTTCCCATAAATACAGGTATTTTATCAACCAGGACTTTTGAGTTCAGCCATAATAGTTGTTCTATCTTTTCAGGGGGATGAAATTGAAATTGAAATTGAAAACAAACTGCAATGTTTGTTTGAAAAAAAGTATCATTTTCAATTGATCGAAAATGAGACATTGCAATCTGCACAAAGGCAAAAAGGCCATTTTTAAACAATGGATGAGCTTTTCTTATTAATCTACTTGAGAACCATTTAGGGTTCAAATAAAGCTTTTGAATGAGTGACGCTTTTAGAGAGAGGTTTAGTGCTTTTATATTTAATAATCTCAACCCACCCAATTCATATTCATTATATAGATAGACTCGTTTTATTTTGTCTGGTTTAACGTCCCAGATCAAGTGAAATATGTTTTGCTCATATGATTTGAAAAACGAATCATCAGCAGTAGGCAGCGCCATAAGTAAGTGAGTAAACTGAGATATGACTAAGGAGTTAATCAGGGCAATTTTTCCATAAATAGACAGGTATTTACCTCTCCATGGTTGCAGGATCTTGTCTATTTTTACAAGTTTCCTATTGAAATTCATTGTGGAGAGCTTATTTATATATTTTGTGATATGAATACCGAGTATGTCTACTTCAACAACAGCCCATTTTTTAGGTAAGCTGCAAGGTAATGTAAAAGTTGTATTTTTTAAGGATCCAATACGTAATATTGTACACTTATCATAATTAGGTTTTAGTCCAGAGAGTAAAGAAAAGTTATCTAGATCTTAAAATGAGACATTGCAGGGATCTAGCTTGCAGACTTAACATAAAACTTGAGTCATCTAGTCATCTATGGCAAGACTTGATAATGGCTTGACATAGCTTCAAGAATTGTTATTAGAATAGTGTGCAACAACCCCATAGGACAGGACATGACAGGAACAGACACTGGACAAAAACAGACATTGAAGATGGTGGTGCGGAATGCCTCACGATAAAAACGTAATATTCAATATCTGTAAAACGGACTAAGCATTAGCACTTTGTTCCGATTTTGATCCACTTATTTGTGAGCAATAACTTTCAATAATAAATCAAACAAAACAAATAACGAGACAATTTCACAAGGCTACACACCAGTCCACACACCACCACCAGAATAATACCAACTGAAGAGTGAACATAAGCGAGTGACATAAAGGGGAGGAAATGATGAAGGTAATGAAGTCCAGGTGTGAACCATATTGATTAACAGATGCACGTAATGATGAGTGCCGGAACCCAACACTGCTCCTCTGGGCCATACCCCTCCCAGTCCACCAGATACTGGAGCCAACTCCCACGATGTCCAGGGGGGTGGAGGTGTGTCGTGGGGGACTGTATCGTCTAGGTGACCAAGAACCACCGGCCTGAGAAGGGAAACATGAAAAGAGCGTGAGATACGATAGTGACTGGGTAGTTGTAACCTCTACATCACCCCGTTGACCCTCCGGAGAACCTTGAACCTTGAATGGATAGATGTGACCAAGGTCGCTGGGGCACGGGAAGCGGCAGGAGCTTCCCTTCTGGAGCATTCCAGGGGGACATTATTTGAGTACATACTGAACAGAAGTTGACATACCAAGTGATATCCTGCACCAAGGTGGGCCACCAGTACTTCTCAGCGATGGAGTGGATGGTGAGAGAAATACCTGGATGTACAGTGACAACAGCTGTGTGTGCCCAGGTCAGCAACCGATCCCTTATCCCTGTGGGAACGTAGATGCGCTCGGGAGGACAATTCTGGGGTGCTGGCTCCCTCTCTAGAGCCTGGCGGATGTCCAGAGCGTTGGCCTTGATTTTCTTAGAGCCTGGCCGATAGTTCAGCGTGAGGTCGAACGTGGTGAAGAAAAGTGCCCACCTGGCTTGGCGCAGATTCAGTCTCCTCGCTGTCTGTATGTACTCTAGGTTCCGATGGTCGGTGAGGATGATGAATGGTTCTTTGGTGCCCTGCTTTATGGCTGACGGGACCAAGGGGAGAAGGTTCCGATATCTCTTAGGGATGTCATTGAGTCCTCGGTAATCGAAACATGGGTGTAATCTGCCCTCCTTGTTCACGAAGAGAGAGAAGTTGTGGCAACAGTCAATGCCAAAACATGTCAGAGAGTAACCAGGGTAAGTGTGGAGAGTCAATCTCCAAAAGAAAACAAGACTCCTAGACAAACACAGGCGATTCATGCTTTTCACCAACTGTTACGGTAAGAATGGAAACCGACTTTAGAAAGTCAATGAATGATCAATTGGGCATACCTGAACTAGCCAGTAAAGATATATAAAGGCCTTCAGAGCCTCAAGATGAGTGACAAAAAAGCTGTGACACTGGAGAAAGAAACTGTTCTGAGGGCAAAAGGGATGCGTGCAATTCAATACTAATACGTTGCCAAGCCTTTGATCCTGGGTAAGCCTACAAGGTGGGGAGGGATTTATTTTCTATTTGTCGAGATTGACAGTGGTGTTGAAAATGCAAACTATGATATTGAGTTGCCGTTGTTGGTATGCTTTGTTTATTGTTTGTGTGGTGCATTGGCACAGAAACCTGTTGGTGGAAAATTTGTTGCATATATTTTATATAATATCAAAATGTTGAAAATCTGATTTCTCCCTAGCTGATCATTGTCTGCAGCTGGCTCTGATCGTAGTTAATGAAACAAGCAGGGAGCTCATCTGTGGTGGTCGGCAAACCCTCAACCTTTTGACCCGTAGCCCTGTGTGGCATTGACTGTGCCACAAAAGCATGCTGAACACAGGTTGCTACAATTATTGTTAGTTGTGGTCGTAAACATTATTTTGAGTTAATTCTATGAGGGGGGGAAGGTGTTCAATTTATTTTAAGTACAAGGGGAGGGTCATGTGGGGAGGGGGGAGCATTTTTTTATGACACTTTGAGTTGGACCAGCCCCTCCCCCCAGTAAATGTTGATCTGTCTCTAAATGCATAGGAATATAATTTATAGAATGTGAGTCTCCTTTCAAGTCAATGAGCCATACTTTCTTGTCATTCTATTTCTATGCATAAAATCCAGCTAGAAAAATTGGGCCCTAAAGACCAAGCTCTGATATCAACTTTTTATGTTTCAGTTTTACTTATGAATTCATGGGCAGAGTAAAGTTAGCTGTGTAGTTGGGAAGTGATGATTTATTATTTCCAAAACACTGCACACAATGATGAGGTCAAAGTCGCTCCTCAAATGTAAATTGCGTCCTCATGCTAATGTCTAAGAGCCTCCTATCACAAATGAAATCACCAAGGATGTTTGTACGTTTTTCCAAAACAATCCTTGGGCGACTCGGGGGAGTGAGTGAGTGAGTGAGTGAGTGAGTGAGTGAGTGAGTGAGTGAGTGAGTGAGTGAGTGAGTGAGTGAGTGAGTGAGTGAGTGGGTGGATGTCAGGGAGCTTCCTTCTTTGTATTTCAGCAGAAAGTGTAGAGGCTTACTAGTTGTTGAATAGTCAAGCAAGTGGCCACTTATCTGACGCAGTGACAACATGCATAAATGAATGATTTACAATATGTGTACTTGGGGCCGAAGGATCAGATAAATATTTTGAGAGAAACTACCCTTGAAGGTTATTAAACATTGTGTCCCTTACAGATAGGTGTATTATGTAATGCATGTGGATGAGTATGAGTATGCATACCTAGGTAGGTAGTGTGTGTGTGTGTGAGAGAGAGAGAGAGAGAGAGAGAGAGAGAGAGAGAGAGAGAGAGAGAGAGAGAGAGAACAGGTGTAGAAGCTGTGGCTGCAGGGTCAGAACTGGTGAAGACTGGACAGATGACAGTCACCAGAGCTGTCCTCAGCCTACTAGGACAGACTGAAGTCAAGGACACAGATCTGCTGGTTGCACGCTACTACCAGAACCAGACACACACAGTGAGTCCCAACGTTCCACAGAAGACATTATAAAGGTTCATTCATGCTTAAACCAAGTTCTAAAGCAATATACCTACAAAATATTTCTGATGGGTCACGGTTTAACACCCTTTGAAAACAAGAAGCGGATCTCTATGTTGATCTGTTATGAAATAGAACAATAAATGGTCAAATAAATACACAGCCAGGAGAGTGTTAGATTCTCAATTTAATTTGTGTAGTTCATCTTCCGTTATTCATTTACTTTATCAAATAGAACAGACAACTTAATTGCCTATCAACAATGCTTGACAGGAATGTGTTTTATTGTGAAATATGTTACAGACAATACAATCAGTACAGTGCTGTGTGACACCATTCTTCCACAATAAATTAATGTGATGTTTTGTTGATGGAAAACGCTGTCTCAAGCGTGGCTCCAGAATCCTCATAAGTGTTCAGTAGGGTTGACACACACACAATCCCTTTAAACCCCATATGCTCTTTTGAGACCCCTCTTTCAAAGTCACAGATCTTATAGCCAAATGAATGGGGCAACTGGGCATTTTAATACATTATGGGATGTTAATTGTTTAATTAACTCAGGAACCACACATGTGTGGAAATACCTGCTTTCAATATACTTTATATGCCTAATTTACTCAAGCATTTCCTTTATTTTCGCAGTTACCCAGTGTGGCAAGTTATTGATTATGTAAAGATGTTGATTATAATAGTACTGAATTCATGTTGGAGGTAGTGTTGTCACGGTGACAGATTTTCTACTTCAATACCGATACCAGGTTTAGTATTATATACTCTACACCAAAATGATACCACAAAAACAAAAATCGTATTAGCTAAAGTCACAGAATAATCACTGGGTTTAAATTATAACTTTTTTAGATTGAATAATTTGTTTAACTGGTAGAACAAATAAAATAGCAAATAGAATAGGATCTATTCTATATTACATTTCTTACAAAAATAATACACCATATTAAATATCAGAATAATACCTTCAATTTTCCTTATGCAAAACAATATTGGAGACACAGAGCAGAATTTTCTTTTTCACAATTACAACCATATAAAAAATGTATTTGATACATTTCAGGGTTCAATGGCCATAATTTTGTGTTAAATGACATTCATTAGACTTATAATTCATTATTCATAACAGCTAAATAAGTTAATGTATTAAATGAATTGTTTAACCACTCCACAAATTTCTTGTTAATAAAACTATAGTTTTGGAAAGTTGATTTACTAGTTTTTATTCAGTTTCAGTTTGATAACCTTTGAATTTTATTTTTATGTTATTTTGTTTTAGTGTTAGCGACAGTAATTTGCCTTATTCATGTGGGCTAGGAGCCATTTACAGTTGAAGTCGGAAGTTTACATACACTTAGGTTGGAGTCATTAAAACTAGTTTTTCAACCACTCCACAAATTACTTGGAAACAAACTATAGTTTTGGCAAGTCAGTTAGGACATCTACTTTGTGCATGACACAAGTCATTTTTCCAACAATTGTTTACAGACAGATTATTTCACTTATAATTCACTTTATCATAATAACAGTGGGTCAGAAGTTTACATACACTAAGTTGACTGTGCCTTTAAACAGCGTGGAAAATTCCATAAAATGATGTAATGGCTTTAGAAGCTTCTGATAGGCTAATTGACATACAGTGCCTCTTTGCTTGACATCATGGGAAAATCAAAAGAAATCAGCCAAGACCTCAGAAAAAACATTGTTACATATGGTATAAACAAAACATAAAGTCAATAATACAGTAGAAAACAAAAAAGTCTAAACAGTGAGGGCAAATGAGGCAAGATAAGGGAGTTAAGGCAAGAAATAGGCCATGGTGTGAAGTAATTACAAAATAGCAATTGAACACTGGAATGGTAGATGTGCAGAAGATGAATGTGCAAGTAGAGATACTGGGGTGCAAAGGAACAAGATAAATAAATAAATACAGAATGGGGATGAGGTAGATAGATGGGCTGTTTACAGATGGGCTATACACAGGTGCAGTGATCTGTGAGCTCCTCTGACAGCTGGTGCTTAAAGCTAGTGAGGGAGATATGAGTCTCCAGCATCAGTGATTTTTGCAGTTCGTTCCAGTCATTGGCAGCAGAGAACTGGAAGGAACGGCGGCTAAAGGAAGAATTGGCTTTGGGGGTGACCAGTGAGATATACCTGCTTGGGTGGGTGCTGCTATGGTGACCAGTGAGCTGAGATAAGGTGGGGCTTTACCTAGAAGAGACTTGTAGATGACCTGGAGCCAGTGGGTTTGGCGACGAGTATGAAGCGAGGGCCAGCCAACGAGAGTGTACAGGTCGCAGTGATGGGTAGTATATGGGGCTTTGGTGACAAAACGGGTGGCAGTGTGATAGACTGCATCCAATTTGTTGAGTAGAGTGTTGGAGGCTATTTTGTAAATGACATCGTCGAGGACCGGTAGGATGGTCAGTTTTAAAAGGGTATGTTTGGCAGCATGAGTGAAGGATGCTTTGTTGCGAAATAGGAAGCCGATTCTAGATTTAATTTTGGTTTGGAGATGCTTAATTAATGTGAGTCTGGAAGGAGAGTTTACAGTCTAACCAGACATCTAGGTATTCGGAGTTGTCCACATGTTCTAAGTCAGAACCGTCCAGAGTAGTGATGCTGGACGGGCGAGCAGGTGCAGGCAGCAATCGGTTGAAGAGCATGCATTTAGTTTTACTTGTATTTAAGAGCAGCTGGAGGCCACGGAAGGAGAGTTGTATGGCATTGAAGCTCATCTGGAGGTTAGTTAACACAGTATCCAAAGAAGGGCCAGAGGTATACAGAATGGTGTCGTCTTTGTAGAGGTGGATCAGCGAATCACCAGCAGCAAGAGCGACATCAGTGTGTACAGAGAAGAGAGTCAGCCTGAGAATTGAACCCTGTGGCAACCCTATAGAGAATGCCAGAGGTCCGGACAACAGGCCCTCCGATTTGACACACTGAACTCTATCAAATAAATAGTTGGTGAATCAGGCGAGGCAATAATTTGAGAAACCAAGGCTGTTGAGTCTGCCGATAAGAATGTGGTAATTGACAGAGTCGAAAGCCTTGGCCAGGTCGATGAATACGGCTGCACAGTATTGTCTCTTATCGATGGCGGTTATGATATCGTATTATTAATATGTATGTGTTATAAATGACTAAATGGGTGAGACTTTATAGTAAGTACAATGCCATGCGATATAGAGTCTTTATGGATGTGCTATGAATGGCCGAAGGTGTCTCACTTCAAACTAAGTATTACAGGACAAAATTAAAGTGTACATAAATTGGTTATTAACGTTCTGCTGATTTATGAAGGCTCTCTCGTGATCCACAGGTTACTGTAGGGTGTGAGAGGTATTTAAATGGGTTGATGGACCTGCTAAGCTTGCATTTGTGTGTGTGTGTGCGCGTACTGGTGTGCATGTGTGGGTCTGAACCAAGATGATTTAATTAACATTAACAACATTTAGCAACTCCTCGTTTCCACACGTAGCCTACAAGCCACTGATGCAGACCTTTGAAACATCTACATTTTAAAAAGTCTAATAAATCCATGTAATATAGCCTACACCTTCGCAGTAAATCCATTATTTATTTTAGACAGGAATAACGAGACATGATATGAAGAAAATGTATTCAATTTCAGAATAACAGAATAGGGTACTCTCAGTAGTCCTTATGTTAGGCCCTGATCTGGCTATGCCATAGGGCTGTGGGCTACACTAGTTAATGTAGCAGACAAGATTTGCTTAGAATTCCGTGGTATTATTTTATAGTTTGAAGAATACAATTGAACAAAGCTGAATAAAATAGAAAGAATATTTTCACCAAACAATTTGAGGTAGTGGGCACATGTGGCTATTCTGTGTTGAGAGGTTAACAAATAAACAGGTACTCCTATATGCTTAATTTAGAGTTATTTATGTAACTTTAGTTGTGATGGAAATGTGGAGCTACAGTGCCTTGCGAAAGTATTCGACCCCCTCGAACTTTGCGACCTTTTGCCACATTTCAGGCTTCAAACATAAAGATATAAAACTGTATTTTTTGTGAAGAATCAACAACAAGTGGGACACAATCATGAAGTGGAACGACATTTATTGGATATTTCAAACTTTTTTAACAAATCAAAAACTGAAAAATTGGGCGTGTAAAATTATTCAGCCCCTTTACTTTCAATGCAGCAAACTCTCTCCAGAAGTTCAGTGAGGATCTCTGAATGATCCAATGTTGACCTAAATGACTAATGATGATAAATACAATCCACCTGTGTGTAATCAAGTCTCCGTATCAATGCACCTGCACTGTGATAGTCTCAGAGGTCCGTTAAAAGCGCAGAGAGCATCATGAAAATCATTTGGGTGAATGTGTCTGGGAACAAGATTAGGTGTAATGTGACTAACATGACATCACTTTAGAGCATATGCAATCCTTCAGCACAACATGTCACGCTTTATAAAGCACATGTTTATATTTGACATAGTGGCTTGTGTAACTTTTGACACTGGTGATTGTCACACAGTAATGCCACATTTATGACGCCTTTTCTATAGTGTAAAGTACGGTTATGACGCTTTATGTTGTGCTTATGAAGGCTTTATGAAGCCTTTATAAGGTGAACTTCATTTAAAGTGGGACCGTCAGCTGTACTCACAAGCGCAGCCTGCCTAGCTACTGCCAGATTGAGAAATATTACTTGACAGTCTCCATTCTCTCTATCCGTACATGACGTGAGACAAATTTGACAGAATTACCAAAAGTAACAAACATTCTAGTCCAAAACCATTTTTCGTTTTCTAGTATATACCCTATGAAAGTCCCATCTACTTCTTGGTTCAAGTAATGTGTTGTTTTTGAATGGGCGTTAAGCTTATATACTGAACAAAAATATAAACGCAACATGCAACGATTTCACTGATTTTACTGACTTACAGTTCATATAAGGAAATCAGTCAATTTATATAAATTCCACAGGACTGGGCAGGGGGCACCAACTGGGGAGCCAGGCCCAGCGAATCACAATCAGTTTTTCCCCACAACGGGGCTTTATTACAGACATAAATACTCCTCAGCTTCATCTGCTGTCCAGGTGGCTGGTCTCAGAAGATCCCACATTTGGAGAAGCCGGATGTGGAAGTGCTGGGCTGGCATAGTTACACGTTGTCTGCGGTTGTGAAGCTGGTTTGACATACCAAATTCTCTAATACAACATTGGAGGCAGCTTATGGTAGAGAAATGAGACATCCAATTCTCTGGCAACAGCTCTGGTGAACATTCCTGCAGTCAGCATGCAAATTGCACGCTCCCTCAAAACTTGAGATATCTGTTGCATTGTGTTGTGTGATAAAACTGCACATTTTAGATTGGCCTTTTATTGTCCCCAGCTCAAGTTGCACCTGTGTAACTTATTATTATAATATATTTTTTTCACCTTTATTTAACCAGGTAGGCTAGTTGAGAACAAGTTCTCATTTACAACTGCGACCTGGCCAAGATAAAGCATAACAGTGTGAACAGACAGCAACACAAAGTTACACATGGAGTAAACAATAAACAAGTCAATAACACAGTATAATTTTTTATATATATATAAAAAGAGTCTATATACATTGTGTGCAAAAGGCATGAGGAGGTAGGCGAATAATTACAATTTAGCAGATTAACACTGGAGTGATAAATGATCAGATGGTCATGTGCAGGTAGAGATACTGGTTTGCAAAATAGCAGAAAAGTAAATAAATAAAAACAGTATGGGGATGAGGTAGGTAAATTGAGTGGGCTATTTACCGATGGACTATGTACAGCTGCAGCGATCGGTTAGCTGCTCAGATAGCAGATGTTTGAAGTTGGTGAGGGAGATAAAAGTCTCCAACTTCAACAATTCTTCGTTCCAGTCACAGGCAGCAGAGAACTGGAAAGAAAGGCGGCCAAATGAGGTGTTGGCTTTAGGGATGATCAGTGAGATACACCTGCTGGAGCGCGTGCTACAGGCGGGTGTTGCCATCGTGACCAGTGAACTGAGATAAGGCGGAGCTTTACCTAGCATGGACTTGTAGACGACCTGGAGCCAGTGGGTCTGGCGACGAATATGTAGCGAGGGCCAGCCGACAGGTCGCAGTGGTGGGTGGTATAAGGTGCTCTAGTAACAAAGCGGATGGCACTGTGATAAACTGCATCCAGTTTGCTGAGTAGAGTAATGGAAGCCATTTTGTAGATGACATCGCCGAAGTCAAGGATAGGTAGGATAGTCAGTTTTACTCGGGTAAGTTTGGGGGTGTGAGTGAAGGAGGCTTTGTTGCGAAATAGAAAGCCGATTCTAGATTTGATTTTGGATTGGAGATGTTTGATATGAGTCTGGAAGGAGTGTTTACAGTCTAGCCAGACACCTATTCTAGGTCGGAACCATCCAGGGTGGTGATGCTAGTCGGACGTGCGGGTGCGGGCAGTGAATGGTTGAAAAGCATGCATTTGGTTTTACTAGCGTTTAAGAGCAGTTGGAGGCCACGGAAGGAGTGTTGTATGGCATTGAAGCTCGTTTGGAGGTTAGATAGCACAGTGTCCAAGGAAGGGCCAGAAGTATACAGAATGGTGTCGTCTGCGTAGAGGTGGATCAGGGAATCGCCCGCAGCAAGAGCAACGTCATTGATATATACAGAGAAAAGAGTCGGCCCGAGAATTGAACCCTGTGGCACCCCCATAGAGACTGCCAGAGGACCGGACAACATGCTCTCCGATTTGACACACTCAACTCTGTCTGCAAAGTAGTTGGAGAACCAGGCAAGGCAGTCATTAGAAAAACTGAGGCTACTGAGTCTGCCGATAAGAATATGGTGATTGACAGAGTCGAAAGCCTTGGCCAGGTCGATGAAGACGGCTGCACAGTACTGTCTTTTATCGATGGCGGTTATGATATTGTTTAGTACCTTTAGCGTGGCTGAGGTGCACCCGTGACCAGCTCGGAAACCAGATTGCACAGCGGAGAAAGTACGGTGGGATTCGAGATGGTCAGTGATCTGTTTGTTGACTTTGGTTTTCGAAGACCTTAGATAGACAGGGCAGGATTGATATAGGTCTGTAACAGTTTGGGTCCAGGGTGTCTCCCCCTTTGAAGAGGGGGATGACCGCGGCAGCTTTCCAGTCTTTGGGGATCCCAGATGATTTGAAAGAGAGGTTGAACAGGCTGGTAATAGGGGTTGCGACATTGGCGGTGGATAGTTTCAGAAATAGAGGGTCCAGATTGTCAAGCCCAGCTGATTTGTACGGGTCCAGGTTTTGCAGTTCTTTCAGAACACCTGCTATCTGGATTTGGGTAAAGGAGAAGCTGGGGAGGCTTGGGCGAGTAGCTGCGGGGGGAAGGTGGAGCTGTTGGCCGAGGTTGGAGTAGCCAGGAGGAAGGCATGGCCAGCCATTGAGAAATGCTTGTTGAAGTTTTCAATTATCAAGGATTTATCGGTGGTGACCGTGTCGCCTAGCCTCAGTGGAGTGGGCAGCTGGGAGGAGGTGCTCTTGTTCTGCATGGACTTTAGAGTGTCCCAGAACTTTTTGGAGTTAGAGCTACAGGATACAAATTTCTACTTAAAAAAGCTGGCCTTTGCTTTCCTGACTGACTGCGTGTATTGGTTCCTGACTTCCCTGAACAGTTGCATATCGCGGGGACTATTCGAAACCATTGCAGTCCGCCACAGAATGTTTTTGTGCTGGTCGAGGGCAGTCAGGTCTGGAGTGCACCAGGGGCTATATCTGTTCTTAGTTCTGCATTTTTTGAACGGAGTATGCTTATCTAAGATGGTGAGGAAGTTACTTTTAAAGAATGACCAGGCATCCTCAACTGACGGGATGAGGTCAATATCCTTCCAGGATACCCGGGCCAGGTCGATTAGAAAGGCCTGCTCGCAGAAGTGTTTTAGGGAGCGTTTGACAGTGATTAGGGGTGGTTGTTTGACTGCGGACCTGTAGCGGATACAGGCAATGAGGCAGTGATCCCTGAGATCCTGATTGAAGACAGTGGAGGTGTATTTGGAGGGCCAGGTGGTCAGGATAACGTCTATGAGGGTGCCCTTGTTTACAGATTTAGGGCTGTACCTGGTGGGTTCCTTGATGATTTGTGTGAGATTGAGGGCATCTAGCTTAGATTGTAGGACTGCCGGGGTGTTAAGCATATCCCAGTTTAGGTCACCTAACAGAACAAACTCTGAAGCTAGATGGGGGGCGATCAATTCACAAATGGTGTCCAGGGCACAGCTGGGAGTAATGATCCTGATGTTTAATCAGTTTCTTCATATGCCACACCTGTCAGGTGGATGGATTGCCTTGGCAAAGGAGAAATGCTCACTAACAGGGATGTAAACAAATTTGTGCACAAAATTAGAGAAATTAGCTTTTTGTGGGTATAAAACATTTCTGGTATATTTTATATCTCCTCGTGAAACATAGGACCAACACTTTATATGTTGCGTTTAGATTTTTGCTCAGTAAATCCTAAAATGTCTTCATGAAATTCATTTACAATATACAACGTGTAAAGTTCTATTCGTATTTGGGATTAATTTACCTTTACCCAATGCCTTTTATGAAGGTTTTCAAGTACAAAAAAAAAATGCAATTGAAAACCTTCTTGAAAAGGCATCAGGTAGAAGGAAATGGATCCACAAATATGAATATAATTTTACATATATCTGAAATGAACATGTTTTCCTGAATTTGATTATACTGTATAAACTTGAAGCCCATTCAAAAACAGTAACCGGGAAGTAGGCAGGACAGTCATAGCATATTAGTAATTTCCGGTGTGTGACTTTGGGAACAACAGGTAAAATAAGGGATATGGGAGAGTGCTTGACGACGAAATGTCCAACCTTAATCCTGCAGTGCAATAGACTACTGTTCTTTCTCTGGCTTAGAAGTGCAGCATTCAGTTGTACGATCAATGAACAATGGATTGATAGATTGACGATTGCAGCTATAAGTAAGAGATTCATTTCTACTTTAAGGGATGTGTCACATTTTTCATTTTGTATTATTGAGTGGAAAGATGGCATAATACTAATAATACTTTCACCTTTTCAAGAAATTAAAATAAGCTTGTTTTACAGTGTCATTGATTATACTATTGGCCCTCATTTCCACTGCTTAAGTGTGGCAGATCAGCTGCAATTCAACTCTAGACTTGTCTTGTATATGTGCTCTTTTGTTCACTTTTAGTTCCAAGTGTCCTAAGTCTGATGAAGTTTGCTACTTTCAGTTTTATTTTCAACTTTTGTCATTTTAAGGTTCTCCTGCAGTCATGGACCAGATGCTCGAACAGATGTCTCTCATTTGCGCATGTCCCTCTTGAGTCGGTGGCTTGTACCACTCTGTTGCTTGCTGTGACTATTACACAGAAAGGAATGTCAGGCCCCTATGATGGAGCCTAATTAGGGGCGGTTGGGGGACTGCAATGGGGACTGCAATGTGTGGCTCTGGAGAAGCATGCAGCTCTTTAACTGCTTGTTTGGGTTCTAACCCCTGGGCTAGTGGCTAGGAAACTGCAGCTAACAATGTACACCATCCTTCACCGTCACGCACTTTCTTTTCAGGAACTCTGCAGCGAAAGCAGCATTTTACCTTTCCAGCACTTTGTTAAGTGTTTTAGTGGCCTGATAATGAATTGATTACATTAACAAATGAAGTCTAAATAGTACAGATGATTGAACGTGAAATAGATGAATCCATTCTAGGCCCAGCAATGTGGAGAGAGCCATGTCTGGTCTGGTCTGGTCTGCTAGTGGCTGGTCTGCTAGTGGCTGCCCATTTCACCTCCTCTGTGCCCATTTCACAGTTCCCAAAACCAGTCGAGCCATCACCACCACAGACATCAGCCATCTGTTTTGGATCTGCTCTGTGCCATACAAAATGGCAGCCTGGTATCAGCAGAAAAGGTTCAATCTGGTACTTTTCCCCCAAAAGATAGCAATTAAAGAACATGAAGCTTACATTGCATTCAGTGGGGGGGAAAGATTAGTGTCACAATATTGACGCCTAGAGACAAGCCTCAGAGACATGATGACCAGGTGAATACATTGCATTCAATGAGATTGACGCATAGATACTGTATAGGTCAAATTGTTGACACAAATCAATTGCCTTCATGATGTCAAATCTCTCGCTCTATTCTCTAATCCAGGAATCAACAATTTCATTCAGTCACGGGCCAATTTTTTCTAGTAGCTATTGACCACAAAAAGCCCAAACAGATATAATATTTGACTAAAACATAATAATATCAAACCTTGCTTACATTTGTATACGATCTGATGTCTCTCTGTTATGCATGGGAATACCTGGGAACAGATTTCCAACATTTGAATCATTTAGAGCTGATTTACTGGTGTTTTTACAGTCTTTTTTGTCCAACAATGAACCCCCCTCCCCCTCTCATAATGTTGCTACCTGTATACTAGTAGCATTACAATCCTACACTGCCTGGAAAGTTTTTTTACCAGATAATTTAGCCAAAGCATCATAACCTCTCTTTTCTAGCTAGCAACCACATTCAGCTTGTCAACATGTGACTGTGACCTGCTCCAAAATCTTTTAAAAAATCTCCAATGTCTACACATTGATGGGATTGAGACATGGGAGCCAGCCAGCCACATCTCTAACTTGCCAAGTTAGCTAACATTAGCTTTAAAAAATTATGCTGATGGTCCTGTTGGTCAATGTCATGGCATTGCATACCAAAAGTTGTCTGCCAAAGTTTAAGCGCCAAAAATGATCCGCCCAATTTAGTCAATATCATTGCACTGCTTACCAAAAGTTGAGCGCCCAAAATTGCCTGCCAAATTAGTCAATTTACCATCTAGAAAATAACACAATATTAAAGTTACTAGTTACAGTGCCTTACAAAAGTATTCATCCTCCTTGGCATTTTTCCTATTTTGTAGATGCTGAAAAGGCGTTTGATTCAGTGGGATGGGATTATCTATTCCAAGTCATGGAAAGATTTGGTTTCAACAGAGAAGTGATACAGTGCATCAAAACACTGCGTTCGTGTCCGACTGCTCGAATAAAGATAATAAGGACCCATCTTTAGAGGGAATATCAATAAGAGACAGTGAACATGAGATATGCATGTATGCTGGTGACATTCTGTTATTCTTTAAAGACCCAGGCTCAAGTGTACCTAGATTGATGGATGTTTTACAAACATTTGGAACATATTCAGGATATGTGCTTAACGTACACAAGACCCAAGCCCTAGTATATAATTATACCCCACAGGAAAAGCTGAAGAGCAGGTATAACTTCCAGTGGACCTCTTCATCCATTAAATAACTTGGAGTGAATTTACCAAAAGATAAACCCAAACTTTATGACATGAATTACAATCACATCAACAAGACAATATATGATGACCTGGACAGGTGGAATCTTAGTAGAATTGAAACAATCAAAATGAACATCGTGCCAAGGTTACTGTATTTGTTCCAATCACTGCTTATAGAAATCCCGCCAAAACAGTTTAGAGAATGGGATAAACGGATATCAAGGTTTATCTGGAACAGTAAGAGACCAACAATTAGATATACAACATTACAACTACCAAAACCCCTATTTTGTGTCAACCCAACTGAGACCTCCGGTGTGTTGGTGCAATTCAGAATCCAAATCCAAATGGAAAGACATCAAGACTACTACTTTGACAGAGATACACATACAGTCAGTTTTGGGAAATAAGGACATGGTAATAGAAATATACAATAGACAACATCAGTGGATTAATTTCTCTCTTAAGACATGGTTTAGGGGTAGTTAAGCAAAATAATTTAGACAGAGGTCAAACTGCTGAGTTGGCCCGCCTACGACCCCAGCTTCATCCCTGCAATTCAGGATAGCAGATTTCAACAGTGGATGCAGAAAGGCATCACATCATTTAGTACAATCAAAAGGAATGGGGACCTAGAGAAGATCCAGGATCTAGGTAAAAAACATGGCTTGGATAAACAAGATTTTTACAGATACCTACAAGTCCGACACTATTTCTTAACCTGTCTAGGACTGGGGTTCCGCCAAATACAAATCAACAGAAATCTCATAAATCAAATTTCTCAAACATACAAGTATTTTACACCATGTTAAAGATAAAATTCTCGTTAATCCAGCCACAGTGTCTGATTTAAAAAATGCTTTACAGCGAAAGCTCCACAAACAATTATGTTAGGTCACCACGAAGCCACAGAAAACCCCAGCCATTTTTCCAGCCAAAGAGAGGAGTCCCAAAAAGCACAAATAGAGAACATTAATCACTAACCTTTGATGATCTTCATCAGATGACACTCACAGGACTTCATGTTACACATTACATGTATGTTTTGTTCGATAAAGTGCATATTTATCTAAAAAAAAATCTTATTTTACATTGGCGCATTACGTTCAGTAGTTCTAAAACATGCAGTGATTGTGCAGAGAGCAACATGAATTCACAGAAATACTCATTATAAATGTTGATGAAAATGCAAGTGTTATGCATGTAACTTTAGATACACTTCTCCTTAACGCAACCGCTGTGTCAGATTTCAAAAAAACTTTACGGAAAAAGCATATTCTGAGTACGGCGCTCAGAGCCCAAACCAGCCAAAATAAATATCCGCCATGTTGCGCAGTCAACATTAGTCAAAAATAGCATTATAAATATTCACTTACCTTTAATGATCTTCATCCGAATGCACTCCCAGGAATCGCAGTTCCACAATAAATGTTTGTTTTGTTCGATAATGTCCATAATTTATGTCCAAATAGCTTCTTTTGTTAGGGCGTTTGGTAAACAAATCCAAACGCGCGTTCTGGTCCAGTCGGACGAAAAGTTCAAAAAGTTATACTCCATGTCGAAGAAGCTTGTCAAAGTAAGTATAGAATCAATCTTTAGGATGTTTTTATCATAAATGTTCCAACCCGGAGAATTCCATTGTCTGTAGAAAAACAATGGAACGAGGGCTACCTCTCATGTGAAATGCGCATGACTGAGAACGAGGCTGCTGCCAGACCCCTTAGTCAAACAGCTCTCATCCGGCCCCCCTTCACTGTAGAAGCCTGAAACAACGTTCTAAAGATGGTTGACATCTAGTGGAAGCCTTAGGAAGTGCAAAATAACCCATATGCCACTGTGAATGCGATAGGGGCTGAGTACAGAAACTACAAACCTTAGATTTCCCACTTCCTTTTTGGATTTTCTTCTCAGGTTTTTGCCTGCCATATGAGATCTGTTATACTCACAGACATCATTCAAACAGTTTTAGAAACTTCAGTGTTTTCTATCCAATACTAATAATAATATGCATATATTAGCATCTGGGACTGAGTAGGAGGCAGTTTACTCTGGGCACGCTATTCATCCAAAAGTGAAAATGCTGCCCTCTATCCCAAAGAAATTTTAAGGGAGATAAAAGTGATTGACCCGCGAGCACCTCAAAAATGTATCCAAGTATTCACTAACACATACAACTTAGGGAGTAACAAAATCTTTACTTGGGTATTCAATCCTCAAAGAAACAAACTACAAACTATATTAAACAGAAATGGGAGGAGGAACGTAACATTGAAATAACCGATGAAACATATTTGAGACACAACAAAGCTCCACCAACTCAAGGTCACGGAGAGAATTCTGTTGGAAGAATGTTATACTCTTTCCATAACAGACTGGCCAGGTGAATCCAGGTGAAAGCTATGATCCCATATTGATGCCACTTGTTAGATCCATTTCAATCAGTTTAGATAAAAGGGAGGAGACAGGTTAAAGAATGATTTTAAAGCATTAAGACAATTGAGACATGGGTTGTGTATGTGTGCCATTCAGAGGCTGAATAGGTAAGACAAAATATTTATGTGTCTTTGAACATGGCATGGTTGTAGCTAGGTGCCAGGAGCACCGGTTTGGTGTTAACCAACAACACTCCACCAACAGGTCTTCACCCTGACTCTTTGCTGTCACTATATACAGTAGGCTACAGCCAGCTATAGAGTGAAAGAGCATGGCTGCTCAGAGGACAGACAGACGTGTAGCTTGAGAGAATAATCTAGTAGTATGGTTCAGTGGTGGTCTCAGGCTAGCACCTAACGCAGTGAAAACTCGGACAGTGTTCTGACCAACAAGTTCTGAGCTTACAGCTTGTTGGCTAGTTTATTCTAGGCTAAGTTTCTCCACTCACCCTATATAGATCTAGCAACTGTGACAATCTCAAAAGGACGGAGTCGGGACATGATTAGGAAGAGGTGACCTGTATTCTCTGTGAGGAACCTACATGGTGTGTGTGTGTGTGATCGGCGTTATTTTCAAAAGATGACTGATATCCACACTGAGATTCAGCTGGTCCATCAGTGCTATTTGTCCATCACCCTCAGCCTTACCGCACCTCGACACGATAAACAGACGGGGGTGATGGACAGCACCTGTCAGCGTTTGGACTCGATGAGAGTGCAGACTGCTCTGATTGTTTATGGAAGGTCACTTAAATGAGAGTCGAACAAGGGGCTTGTTTTGTTTTGCTGCTTCATTGACCGCATATGTCCATGGCAGACAAAAGAAACACACATAGATATCAACAGCATTGTTGACGAACCCACCTCTTGTCTGTCTGGGTCATGTTTAAGCTATTGCTAACCCCATTTGTGTAAGTACAAAATGGTAAGGGACTATAATAATAGAAACATAATAAAATCAGTGTCTAATGTAATGGTGTGGTCAATCATGCCTCAGTATATTTTTTCTTCTCATTTGCACCCCAGCATCTCTACTTGCACATTCATCTTCTGCATCACTCCAGTGATTAATTGCTAAATTGTAATTATTTCACCACTATGGCCTATTTATTGCCTTACCTCCCTTATCTTAGCTCATTTGCACACACTTTACATAGGCTTTTTTCACCAATTGTGTTATTGACTGTATGTTTGTTAATCCCATGTGTAACCTTGTGTGGTTGTTTGTGTCGCACTGCTTTGCTTTATCTTGGCCAGGTCGCAGTTGTAAATGAGAACTTGTTCTCAACTAGCCTACCCGGTTAAATAAAGTTGAAATAAAAAATTAAAGTATGTATGGACCTTGTTATTTTTCTCTAACATCACGTATTGATCTTCTGTGTCAGTGTATGTCACCTCCTCCCTCTACACAGCTTCTATCATCTGACCTAGAACATTGTCCGAATGTTAAATGTCTTTCTGAAAGCAACATTTGTCCAAGCAGTTGTGTTTTTTTTATTTTTTTTATTTTTTATTTCACCTTTATTTAACCAGGTAGGCTAGTTGAGGACAAGTTCTCATTTGCAACTGCGACCTGGCCAAGATAAAGCATAGCAGTGTGAGCAGACAACACAGAGTTACACATGGAATAAACAATTAACAAGTCAATAACACAGTAGAAAACAAAGGGGGGAGTCTATATACAATGTGTGCAAAAGGCATGAGGAGGTAGGCGAATAATTACAATTTTGCAGATTAACACTGGAGTGATAAATGATCAGATGGTCATGTACAGGTAGAGATATTGGTGTGCAAAAGAGCAGAAAAGTAAATAAATAAAAACAGTATGGGGATGAGGTAGGTGAAAATGGGTGGGCTATTTACCAATAGACTATGTACAGCTGCAGCGATCGGTTAGCTGCTCAGATAGCTGATGTTTGAAGTTGGTGAGGGAGATAAAAGTCTCCAACTTCAGCGATTTTTGCAATTCGTTCCAGTCACAGGCAGCAGAGTACTGGAAAGAAAGGCGGCCAAATGAGGTGTTGGCTTTAGGGATGATCAGTGAGATACACCTGCTGGAGCGCATGCTACGGATGGGTGTTGCCATCGTGACCAGTGAACTGAGATAAGGCGGAGCTTTACCTAGCATGGACTTGTAGATGACCTGGAGCCAGTGGGTCTGGCGACGAATATGTAGCGAGGGCCAGCCGACCAGAGCATACAAGTCGCAGTGGTGGGTGGTATAAGGTGCTTTAGTGACAAAACGGATGGCACTGTGATAGACTGCATCCAGTTTGCTGAGTAGAGTGTTGGAAGCCATTTTGTAGATGACATCGCCGAAGTCGAGGATCGGTAGGATAGTCAGTTTTACTAGGGTAAGCTTGGCGGCGTGAGTGAAGGAGGCTTTGTTGCGGAATAGAAAGCCGACTCTTGATTTGATTTTCGATTGGAGATGTTTGATATGAGTCTGGAAGGAGAGTTTGCAGTCTTGAATGAATCAATACTAAATAAGGGATCACAAGTCTAGCATTCATTCTCATTCTAAATCAATAATAGTTGTGGCCTGAGGACTAGTTGTTGTAATACTGTTTGCGTTATTTTTGCGGGGAGTTTACACTCCATTTGATCCCACATGTGTTGCTGTGCTTCTGGTGAACAGCAGTGGGGAGGTGAAAGAGAGACCAAGTCCCGTTGAACAATTGGCAGATTGAAAGTGACATGTTGACCACGGCAGTCTGGCTCCCCTCTCCTCTGGTTCACAGAAACTTATGAGAGGTAAGAGCATGGTTCAGGAGTGAAGGGGGGGAGAGGAGGAGGGAGGCCTCTCACTCTCTCTGTCTCTCTCTCATTGTCTCTCTCTACCCTTTTAGTGAATCAAATTCATCAAGGTCTAATGCGACCCAGGTGTACCTGATGGCTATACAGGCCAATTTAATCCACAGCAATAGTCCACTGTCAAGTTAAAGCATAAATACAATATGGTGCAGGGGACACGCTCTGTAATATAGTCATAATGAAGGAGGTAATGGGACCTTGTGACATCCCATACTTTCCATAATATCTGGTTCAATGCAACCTGGGCTAATAAGGGTGGGATTGGCTCACTGATACAGGCATGGAGAAATGTATATATCAACACAAACACAGATTGAAAATTGATTGTTATAGTTTATGGAAAAGAAAGAATAGAAACCGTGGAACTGCTTTTCTCTGAGAATTAAAAATTGAGACGGGATTAAGACTATCTTATCTAATGTTTTCCTTGTAATGTCTGTGGATGTGCTATGTTATATGTCCTCCTTTACAATGGTATCGTTCACATTGATTCAGAAACCCAGAAAACTCCTTTTAAAAATATAAAATCTTAATAATCAACCGTTTTCCTTGTATAGCCTGTGGATGTACCACGTTATGTCATCTCACAGATGCTAATGCTTGCTGAGTTTGCCCTGTTCTCCAATGGTTTTGTACGTCATGATTCAGAGACCCAGACATCATCACCACCAATATTTGCTTTTAAAAAATATATTTTAATCCAGTACAGACATTAGTTTTTCTAACAACTAGCATGCATGACCTGCAACTCATGACGAAATAGTTACACTAAAAACACAGCAGAACAATTCTCAACGTGCCACTGTAAGTACAATACAACAAACACTGTCGGAGGTGCATGATAGTCCGGGCAAAAATGAGAAAAATATATAAATTATACTTATTCGTCCACATTTGGACTGCTTCCTCAACTAGTATATCAGTCTGATTCCTGTCCAAATCTCTGATGTGTTCTTAAAAATGTTCCTCTCCCTGTATTCTCGAAGGCGAGGTTTACCACCCCTTCTACCTGCTCATGTATCCTCAAAAAACGGAACATTGTCATATTGCTTTTGTGTGTGCAACGTGAATAGTCCTACAGTTTGTGTGTGTATTTGTGTGTGTGTGTGTTTTGGTTTTACTATCCTTGTGGAGACTCAACCCTTATTCATACAAACCTTCATTTTCCGGCTTTGTTACCTTCGTTCCAATAGGCCAGTGAACAAGACCATGAAGTGTGGCAATGCGAGACGAATTTGTACATTGTGTATTTGTTGAGACTCATGCAATATGACCAGGGTCTCTGCTGTACCCAGCAAATGGATATTATCACATATTATTATGGATATTATCACATTACTATTATTACTGTTCAACTTATTCAATGATGGTGCTGCACAGAATGGTGAACAAGAGACATTGTCAAGATACATTTACATAAGTTTGAATACACCTGAAACATATTACTACATCTACTGTAACCAGTCCTAAAGTCAAGTGTTACAGTATCTTGTGCTACAATATTGCTGACTGTAGACCCATGCTTTGTGATGTGATCCTCATTGTACAATGCTTTTGTGTACATTGCTACGGTATTTATCGGCGCTAATGATGAGCAGAGCTACTCGGACTCACTGGACCCCTTCACAGAGTCCCATATACATTATTTCTCGACATACAATGTACAGTCACAGTGTGTTGAAGAAAGAAAGGATTTTTTTTGTGGACTCATCATAAATATACAGTCCCTCAGTGTCCCAGTAGAGCCAGCAGGGGGCCAGCTGCACCAAGCCTCATTGACTGTCTTTGTTTTGAATGGAAACTTCGCCATTGAATCTGCCCAAGAAGAGAAAGAAAAATGTACAGAAACATAGAAAGCAATACCCTCTCAGCAGTTGCCATCACAGGGGCTTCAAAGGGGAAAAGAGCTACAGATTAAAGCATTCTGATGGTAGCCAGCTCTCATCTTCTAAGTCTGGCTCTTCTGGGTAAGAGTAGGACTCGACACCTGCCCCCTCTGACAACCGTGATAATGCAGGTGGTGCACACTCGAGTTGTACAACTGATGTGCAGCGCATTTGGCACAGCAGTTGTGATACAACAAAGAGTACATCAGTAGTACAAGCTGAGTGTGTACGGGCCCCCTCTAATACAACAAACTGTTAGGTAGCTGATGACAATTAGGCCTACCAGAACAAAAATAACTCACGACTCGAGTAAAGTGGGAGGGAATCCGACAAGTAAATAGAACATCTACAGCCACGATTTCTAGCTTGCTGAATTGTTAATATTTAATCACTGTCAACAAACATTTAATGTTCTTGTCATAATAATGATAAGTAATGATGGAGGGGACTTAAAGAATTAGCGTTTTTCGTGCTGAAAGAATCTTGTATTGTAGTGGAGAGAGGGCTAACGGGAGGATTAGGTGGCCGTGATTGTATAAGAGTCAGGACCTTGGTTTAAGGGCACCCTTTGGGTGGCAGTGTCCCCATCACAGCCTAAGGTAATTGAGGCGGGAAGAATGCCTCTCACTGGCCCTCTAACACTACTTCCAACAGCATCTGGTCTCCTACCTAGACATCAATCAGGCCTGACCCTGCTTAGGCTCAGATGAAAGCCAGCAGAGAGAGGCAGTCAGGGTAGTCTGTCTGCTTGCCATACATTAAAGTATTATGTATTTTTACTAATACATACAAAGTTAACCAGAGAACCTTTTGTGGTTACAGCTGGCATCTTTAAACTAACAATTATCACAAGAAGTTTGTGAGTAAGAGAAGATGCATCTGTATAAGAATGGAAAGGGAGGATGGAAAGGCAGTGAGGACTGGAGGTGGGGGGGAGTCTTCTGTTGGCCTACATGGGACAGACTTTGTTCTCTGGGATCGGTAGCTGGGCGACGGAGCTGCACTCGCTCGGGGACTCCTCCTCATTCTTAGGCTGAGCATTGCCGCAGACCGGGATGCGGGCGGCGATGGCTGACATCTCGCCCCCTGTGCAGCTCTCCCCCGTCATTCCCGGTCGCTGCGATGTTGCGTTCATGTTCTCTGGCGCAGGCTTGCCGGTAAAGAGCTGGATCAGACACTTCCTGAACTGGACAAAGGTCAAAGGGCATTAGAACAGCCAATTGAAAAGAAAATGTTAGAAAGCCAGTGTTCCTTCAGTAAGAAGGGGGATAAAACATTTTTAAACAGGAATTAAATAAATGTTATTTTTGGACAAGTTCTTAAAGCACCTTCATTGTTTCTTAACATGTAGGCTTCTGATTGGTGCCTTATGAACAGTACCCAGGTGATAAGGTGATAGTCACCTATTGCCTTGCAGTGTGATATCTGAACTGGCAGGATACTGTAGCTCCTCATGAAAAGAAGCAGATAAGCGGTAGACCGTTACATGGCTGTGCAGGTAGGAGATATGCATCATACTTATCAAGAGATGTTCAGCACATATTACAACACTGTCATTGGTTTTTGCTATTTGTTTAAAAGACAGATAGGATGGAGTACTGACCACCATCCTCCTGCTGAAGAAAACACATCAATGGCATGCCAATTGTGTCTAAAAGGGTGGGAGAAAAAAAACTCTAAAAAGCTCTGAATCATTACTTGTTTCCACATTACCTTGCAGATAAAACTGTTACGTGACTGACCTTTTTTGCAAGCTTTTTCTGTCCCAAAAGCAGATTCCAGGAAAACCCTCAATGCATCGCCCCCCCAGCAAATTCAAGCATGACCTGTGCCACTATTGAAGTTTCCATTTCAACATAAAGTCCAAGCTAATGCATCTCACTTCTTTACTTTCCCAAAGGCTGCTGAAAATAAACACTATGGCCGGGTTTTCAATTCAATCGCGGGTTGTAGACAGTGCTGCTTTTAAAAGTGGATTTCACATTGAGACGACATATCCCACTGGGAACAGACGTCAGTTCAACTTCTAGTTATGATTTACATTTGGTTGAGTTTTCAGCTGATGTAAATTCAATGTGAAATACATTTAATTTTTTTTTAAATCAACATGTCATTGGATTTATGATAAAAGTTGGGTGGAAAAAAAGACAAAATGCCCTTACGTTGGTTACTTGTTGCAAATCCAATCAGTTTTCAATGTTGATTCAACGTCATCACATCATTGATTCAACCAGTTTTTGCCTAGTGGGATGCTGCGTTTGCAGTGAAAGCAATCTCTGCGAACGTGGGAACATTGCCTTTAAAAGTTGCATTGACTACAACCCACGATCGGATTGAATCCTGGCCTATTGTCAAATGGATGTCCACTTAGGATTCGCAGTGTTTTGTCCACTGACCTTGAAATCTTTAAGGCTTTAGCAGAGAATACATTTGAGTGTTTGTTTGACAAATGTGTTCGCTTGATGTTCCAAAAATAGACCAACAAGAAAGCAACTATGGCACAGTATGTGTCATACCAAGCATAAGGTCATAAATGTGTCACCTTAATGGAACTATGAATGGCTTGAGCCAAATAACGTCAACAACACTTTTTTCTGTCCCATTGAAATGCTATTCTGGAGGCTAGATGGTTTTCCAAAATGAAGAAGGCAAACATCATAACATTTCACACCACTCAGCTAAGTGGAGAACACATTTCAATTCCCATATTTCTGTGCACTGGACATAGACAGCAGGATTGTGTGTCAGAAGAGCTTTGTTGAGTGGTACAGTGGTTCTGTATAGCTCAGTTGGTAGAGCATGGCACTTTTATTTATTTATTTATTTATTTATTTATTTCACCTTTATTTAACCAGGTAGGCAAGTTGAGAACAAGTTCTCATTTACAATTGCGGCACTTGCAATATCAGAATAGTGGGTTCGATTCTTGGGACCACCCATGTAAAATGTATGCATGATGACTCTTGTTTTGGATAAAAGCTTCTGGTAAATGGCATATATTATTATTATTATTACTAATACTCATAATAACATGCCATTTAGTAGTATTATGGTACAGAGCAGGATGTACTGGCATTCTCCTAAAAAAAATGTTTTTCATCTTGCCACATACAGTGCCATGCAAAAGTATTCATCCCCCTTGGTGTTGTTTCCTATTTTGTTGCTTTACAACCTGTAATTTTTATTTGGATTTCATGTAATGGACATACACAAAATAGTCCAAATTGGTGAAGTGAAATGAAAAAAATAACTTGTTTCAAAAAATTTAAAGCGGAAAAGTGGTGCGTGCATATGTAATCACCCGCTTTGCTATGAAAGCCCCTAAATAAGATCTGGTGCAACCAATTATCTTCAGAAGTCACATAATTATTTCAATTAAGTCCAACTGTGTGCAATCTAAGTGTCACATGATCTGTCACATGATCTCAGTATATATACACCTGTTCTGAAAGGCCCCAGAGTCAACAACACCACTAAGCAAAGGGCACCACCAAGCAAGCAGCATCATGAAAACCAAGGAGCTCTCCAAACAGGTCAGGGACAAAGTTGTGGAGAAGTACAGATCAGGGTTGGGTTATGAAAAAAATATCAGAGACTTTGAACATCCCACGGAGCACCATTAAATCCATTATTAAAAAATGGAAAGAATATGGCACCACAACAAACCTGCCAAGAGAGGGCCGCCCACCAAAACTCACAGACCAGGCAAGGAGGGCATTAATCAGAGAGGCAACAAAGAGACAAAAAATAACCCTGAAGGAGCTGCAAAGCTCCACAGCGGAGACTGGAGTATCTGTCTATAGGACCATTTTAAGCCGTACACTCCACAGAACTGGGCTTTAAGGAAGAGTGGCCAGAAACAAATAAGCAAACATGTTTGGTGTTCGCCAAAAGGCATGTGGGAGACTCCCCAAACATATGGAAGAAGGTACTCTGGTCAGATGAGACTACAATTGAGATTTTTGGCCATCAAAGAAAACGCTATGTCTGGCGCAAACCCAACACCTCTCATCACCCTTGAGAACACCATGAAACCTGTTTCAGTCTTCCAGAGATTTGAGACTGCGACGGAGGTTCACCTTCCAGCAAGACAATGACCCAAAGCATACTGCTAAAGCAACACTCGAGTGGTTTAAGGGGAAACATTTGAATGTTTTGGAATGGCCTGGTCAAAGCCCAGAACTGAATCCAATTGAGAATCTGTGGTATAGCTTAAAGATTGCTGTACATCAGCAGAACCCATCCAACTGGAAGGAGGTGGAGCAGTTTTGCCTTGAAGAATGTGCAAAAATCCCAGTGGCTAGACGTGCCAAGCTTATAGAGACATACCCCAAGAGACTTGCAACTGTAACAGCTGCAAAGGTAGCTCTACAGTATTGACTTTGGGGGGGTGAATAATAATGGTGAATTCATTTTTTTAATATATATTTTTTTATAATATTTTGCTTCTTCAAAGTGGTAGGCATGTAGTGTAAATCAAATGATACAAACCTCCCCAAAAAAACATTTTTATTCCAGGTTGTAAGGCAACAAAATAGGAAAAATGCCAAGAGGTGTGAATATTTTCGCAAGCCACTGTATGGCCAGGGACATGAGTACACATGATGTAATGCTAGCAGAGTATACTGAGTCAAGCATTCCTCTGCAACGATCCCTTTCTCAGTGCAGTAGCCGCTTGTGTACAGTGAATTTTGTGCTTTGACCAAACAAAGATCTATATGTCTCTCTGTAGTAACTTTCTCTTTCTCTCTAACCTCCTCTAATAGCCTTCACAACAAGGCTCATGGGTCTTCGTGCAACAGTCAGAAGTACACCTCCAAACTCGCAGAGCCAGGGCTGAAAAGCACACCCAAATCAGCTTAGAAAGGGAGAGAGGAGGAAGGGAAGGGGATGCTCCTTGATAATGCACTTAAGGAGCAGGCCTGTCAATCAAGTCATTCCCAAATGTTAATTCTCTTCAGGCTTCACAATGCTTAAATCATGTGTATGTGCCCCTCTGTAGGACTGCGCAGATTACAGTCCCAAGATGCCATATAACTTATTTTGTATATAATGTTTCTGCCACCATTTCTTATGACCGAAAAGAGCTTCTACATATCAGGACAGCGATTACTCACCTCGTACTGGAAGAAGATTTTTTTTAAAGAGTCGGACAGAAAGGATTTACTTCAGACACCCAACAAGGCCCTCATCCCCATCATACGAAGGAGAAAGAGACCGAGATATCGGGGAGGTAGGTCGGGGTGCCTTGTAAGGATCCGTCGGCGAGTGAGTAATCTGCCTTTACCATCAGTCCTATTAGCCAACGTACAATAATTGGATAACAAAATAGAACTACGATCAAATATGTTCAACAATTAAATACTGTAATATCTTATGTTTCACCGAGTCGTGGCTGAACGACAACATTAATAACATACAGCTGGTGGGTTTTACGCTGCATCGGCAAGATAGAACAGCCGCCCCCGGTAAGACAAGGGGCACGAAATCTAATAGTAAGGAAGTCTTGAGGTTTTGCTCACCTGAGGTAGAGTATCTCAAGATAAGCTATTACCCCACTATTTATCAGGAGAGTTTATCTATATTCTTCGTAGCTGTCTACTTACAACCACAAACCGATGCTGGCCCTAAGACCGCACTAAATGAGCTGTATACGGCCATAAGCAAACATGCAGCAAACATGCAGCAAACATTCACTGCACAGTTTCAACTGTTCTGCCTGCGGCTGTGGCTGACTTGTTCACTGAGCTACCTGTCCCAGACTGTTTTTCTTCCTAAAGATACAACTTAATTTTGAAAAGCCATTTTCTGCACCCTCGACAACTACTGTGATCATTATTATTTTCTGGTCATTTAGCCATCTTGGCCATGTTCTGTTATTCTACACCTGCATTGCTTGCTGTTTGGGGTTTTAGGCTGGGTTTCTGTACAGCACTTTGAGATATCAGCTGATGTAAGAAGGGCTATATAAATACATTTGATTTGATGAAAACACTCATCCAGAGGCGGTGCTCCTAGTGTCGGGGGACTTCAATGCAGGGAAACTTAAATCCATTTTACCTCATTTCTACCAGCATGTTAAATGTACAACCAGAGAGGAACAAAAAACTCTAGACCACCTTTACTCCACACACAGAGACACATACAAGGCTGTCCTTCACCTTCCATTTGACAAATCTGACCATAATTCTATCCTCCTCATTCCTGCTTACAAGCAAAAACTAAAGTTGGTACCAGTGACTCGGTCAATAAAGAACTGGTCAGATTACGCAGATGCTAAGTTACAGGACTGTTTTGCCTGCACAGACTGGAACATGTTCCGGGATTCTTCCGATGGCATTGAGAAGTACACCGCATCAGTCATAAATAAGTGCATCAATGACGTCATCCCCACAGTGATTGTACATTCATACCCCAACCAGAAGCCATGGATTACAGGCAAGATCCGCACTGAGCTAAAGGGTAGAGGTGCCACTTTCAAGGAGCATGACTCTAACCCGGAAGCTTATAGGAAATCCTGCTATGCCCTCTGACGAACCATCAAACAGGTAAAGTGTCAATACAGGACTAATATTGAATTGTACTACACCGGCTCCGACACTCGTCGGATGTGGCAGGACTTGCAAACTATTACAGACTACTAATGGAAGGACAGCCGTGAGCTTCCCAATAATATGAGCCTACCAGATGAGCTAAATTACTTCTAAGCTCGCTTTGAGGCAAGCAACACTGAAGCATGCATGAGAGCATCAGCTGTTCCAGATGACTGTGAGCTCACGCTCTCCGTAGCCCATGTGAGTAAGACCTTTAAACAGGTCAACATTCACAAGGCTGCAGGGCCAGATGGATCACCAGGACTTGTACTCTGAGCATGCGCTGACCAACTGGCAAGTGTCTTCACTGACATTTTCAACCTCTCCTTAACTGAGTCTGTAATACCAATATGTTTCAAGCAGACCACCAGAGTCCCTGTGCCCAATAACACCAAGGTAACCTGCCTAAATGACTACCAACCCATAGCACTCACATCTGTAGCTATGAAGTGCTTTGAAAGGCTGGTCATGGCTCACAACAACACCATTATCCCAGAAACCCTAGACCCACTCCAATTTTCATACCGCCCCAACAGATCCACAAATGTTGCAATCTCTATTGCACTCCACACTGCCCTTTCCCACCCAGACAAAAGGAACACCTATGTGAGAATGCTATTCATTGACTACAGATCAGCGTTCAACCCCATAGTGCCCTCTAAGCTCATCACTAAGCTAAGGACCCTGGGACTAAACACCTCTCTCTGAAACTGGATCCTGGACTTGCTGATGGGCCGCCCCCAGGTGGTAAGGGTAGGTAACAATCCATCCGCCATGCTGATCCTCAACACGGGGGCCCCTCAGGGGTACTCAGTCCCCTCCTGTACTCCCTGTTCACTCACGACTGCATGGCCAGGCATGACTCCAACACTATCATGAAGTTATCCGATGACACAACAGTGGTAGTCCTGATCACCGACAATGATGAGACAGCCTATAGGGAGGAGGTCAGAGACCTGGCCGTGTGGTGCCAGGATAACAACCTCTCCCTCAACTTGATCAAGACAAAGGAGATGATTGTGGACTACAGGAAAAGGAGGACCGAGCAGGCCCCCATTCTCATCGACGGGGCTGTAGTGGAGCAGGTTGAGAGCTTCAAGTTCCTTGGTGTCCCCATAACCAATAAACTAACATGGTCCAAGCACACCAAGACTGTCATGAAGAGGGCACGACAAAACCTACTCCCCCTCAGAAGACTTAAAAGATTTAGCATGGGTCCTCAGATCATCAAAAAGTTCTACAGCTGCACCATCGAAAGCATCCTGACTGGTTGCATCACTACCTGGTATGGTAACTGCTCAGCCTCCGACCGCAAGGCACTATAGAGGGTAATGCATACGACCCAGTACATCACTGGAGCCAAGCTCCATGCCATCCAGGACCTCTATACCAGTCGGTGTCAGAGGAAGGCCCTAAAAATTGTCAAAGACTCTAGCCACCATAGTCATTGACTGTTCTCTCTGCTACCGCACCGAAAGCTTCTACCCCCAAGCCATAAGACTCCAGAACAGCTAGTCAAATGGCTAGCCAGACTATTTGCATTGTCCCCCCCCCTCTTTTACTTTCTGTTTACTATCTATGCATAGTCACTTTAACTCTACCTTCATGTACATATTACCTCAATTACCTCGACTACCCTGTGCCCCCCCTGTTTATAGCCTCGCTACTGTTATTTTATTTTTTTATTTTTTTTACTTCTCTATTTTTAACTTAACACTTATTTTTCCTAACTGCATTGTTGGTTAAGGGCTTGTACGTAAGCATTTCTACACCTGTTGAATTTGGCACGTGACAAATAAAAATGTGATTTGATATGGCACAAGAGAGAGACTATGGCATGCCAACCTTTCATCACACATCCACAGACAAGACTTAATTTGCTCAATTATTAATCAAAAACTTCTGCCTGACAACTGTGATCTTTGGGGACTGTGGTTCCCCATTTGTATTTTGAGGGGCTGACCTTGTAAGATCAAAGCTCGTTCTTTTAAGAAATATCAAAGGATAATGGTAGAACGTTCCCCCTTGACCTTGCTGTGACCTGTGTATGATATACTTTGAACATGTCTATGGTATAAATCTGCTTTACTGTACAGAAGACATCCATTGTAGGAAGCCTCCTATGTCTCTCTGACACTATTGTGTAACTTCCACACAGACCCCATTGCTTAAGGTCAGTTGACTTTTCCAACTGTCCTACATCTGAGGTATGTTGATGCCAGGATCTGCCTGCTAGCTGTCCTTATTTATATTTATTCACATCCCCCTGCTTTTTTATAAATACAGTGACCTATTTACAGGACAGATCTAAAGTGGAGCAGCCAGTCAGATGGACCTGCAGAATTCATGCACCCACCGGGTGACCAAAATCTCCCTGACCAATACAGTATACTATACAGGACAGTCAACCAAGTACGTACATATGTTCAGTTTTTTTTTTACCAAATCAAAAATGTTATGTAAACAGTATGTTATTGAAGTTTTTAGATACTGTTTTTGTGATTTTCCTTGGTTTTGAAAAACGTACCCCACCACAGTGATAGACATCCTCAGGCTCCTTTGGCAACATGAGGGCATGCAGAAAACAAGAATAAATGCCCATATATCAGAGAGAATACTATTTATTTTGGTTGTCATAGAAGCCATCAGTCCCGAGAAACCAACAGTATCACCACAATGGGAACAAGAAAGCACACCATGATGCTTTGTAACATTCATTTACATTAAAAATATAGATTTGGTATAAAAGAAAAGGAAACGTGTTATTTAATGCCTTTCACTGACCAAATTCATTGTGGCTTTGTGTAAATCTAAATCTACAGTGCACTCGGAAACTTTCAGACACCTTAACTTTTTCCAAATTTCGTTACGTTACAGCAATAATGACAAAGCGGAAAAAGTTTTTAAAATTTGTGCAAATGTATTTCAAAAATAAATGAAAACAGAAATGACTTATTTACATACACTACCGGTCAAAAGTTTTAGAACACCTAATCATCCAAGGGTTTTTCTTTATTTGTACTATTTTCTACATTGTAGAAAAATACTGAAGACATCAAAACTATGAAATAACACATATGGAATAATGTAGTAACCAAAAAAGTGTTCAACAAATCAAAATATATTTTATATTTGAGATTCTTTGAATAGCCACCCTTTGCCTTGATGACAGCTTTGAACACTCTTGGCATTCTCTCAACAAGCTTCACCTGGAATGATTTTCCAACAGTCTTGAAGGAGTACCCACATATGCTGAGCACTTGTTGGCAATATGAGGGCATGAATTCCTCTGTGGAGATGGGAGAACCTTCCAGAAGGACAACCATGTCTGCAGCACTCCACCAGACGGAAGCACCTACTCAGTAAAAGGCACACAATGCCAGGACTCTCAGACCATGAGAAACAAGATTCTCTAGTTTGATGAAACCAAGATTGAACTCTTTGACCTGAATGTTAAGGGTCATGTCTTGAGGAAACCTTGCACCATCCCTACGGTGAAGCATAGTGGTGGCAGCATCATGCTTTGGGGATGTTTTCAGCGGCAGGGACTGGGAGACCAGTCAGGATCGAGGGAAAGATGAATGGAGCAAAGTACAGAGAGATCCTTGATGAAAACCTGCTCCAGAGTGCTCAGGACCACAGACTGAGGCAAAGTTTCAGGACAATGACCCTAAGCACACAGCCAAGACAACGTAGGAGTTGCTTCGGACCAGTTTCTGAATGTCCTTGAGTGGCCCAGCCAGAGCCCGGACTTGAACCCAATTTAACATCTCTGGAGATAGCTGTGCAGCGACGCTCCCCATCCAACCTGACAGAGTTTGAGAGGATCTGGAGAGAAGAATGGTAAAAACTCCCCAAATACAGGTGTACCAAGTGTGTAGCGTCATACCCAAGAAGACTCAAGGCTCTAATCACTGCCAAAGGTGCTTCAACAAAGTACTGAGTATAGGGACTGAATACTTATGTAAATGTTTTTTTTATTTAATACATTTGCATAACAAAATGGCTTTAACATTATGGTGTATTGTGTGTAGATTGATGAGTAAAATGTTGTTTTTACAAATAGGCTGTAGTGTAACAAATTGTGGAAAAAAAAAATATATATATATATATATATATATAATTATAATAATTTTTTTTAACCTTTATTTAACTAGGCAAGTCAGTTAAGAACAAATTCTTATTTACAATGACGGACTACCCCGGCCAAACCCTAAACCGGACGACGCTGGGCCAATTTTTACGCCGCTCGACGGGACTCCCAATCATGGCCGTTTGTGATACAGCCTGGCATCAAACCAGGGTCTGTAACGACGCCTCGAGCACTGAGATGCAGTGCCTTTGACCGCTGCGCCACTCAGGATAATAAGAATAATACATTGTTTAACGCATATCCCATTCTCAATGTGCAGAATATCTTTTGGTAATTGCAAAAAAAACTGGTACCTCCCTGCGGACCGAGGAGCTGATGCATTTTTAAAGCAGCCAGCCAGCATGGACAGTTCTACATTCTATATTTCACGTCATTTATTCATACACCATACATTATTTAAGGACAGGCTAACACTCAAAAACAAACAAAAAAGAACTGTCAGCTGAGTTTTCCTCAAAGGCTTTCATCCCAGGACTAACAATTGATGATGCCTCTCAGCTCTGTGTCAGTTGAGTGAGACTTGCCACAACCTGGCAGAGAACTGGTGGGCATTTTTCCTCCTGAAAACTGCCAAATTGTATTTCCATACATATTGCAGAATTCAGAGAATTCATAAGCAACAGGCCAGGATTAAATCAGATCAGCAGTAACCCATGTTAGCCGACAAACGCATTATTTTACATTGCTTTTGTTTAGGCGGTGTCAGCGGTGTAATTGCGTTAGAGCTGTCAAATCGGTAATTGGCTGCTCTTGTGGTAATTGTCATGAAACCACACCTGTCCTTAAATCCAACCCGTGTTAGATGTTCAGAATGAGAAAGTGTAGGCTACATAGAAATAACGATACCAATAACAGGGATTTATAGAAGCCTGACCGAGGTGTAGATTATATCACACATTCCAGTCTTCAAATGTTGTAATGTAGCTGCATGGGATTTCTACTAATGCAATTCAGTGCAACCAATGGCATGTCCGCGATAGGTAATGCCAGGAGCAGCTTGTGGATTATGACAGCTCTAACACAGTTACACCTCCGACACCACCGAAACAAAAGCCATCACAAACTATGTTACTGTTGATCTGATTGTATCCTGGCCTTATTCACAGTACACCTGGGAACGGTTGTCTAAAACCTTGGACAACAATAATAACAGCAATATCACAGTTCCCTACGGTGTAAGCCTTCGATGTAATTAACAACTCCGAGAATGTCATAAGTAGCCATGCGTTCAAGGGGGAGAAAGAGGGAGATACCTGTTTGTTCATGAAGACGTAGATGACTGGGTTGTAGACTGCGGCCGTCTTGGAGAAGAAAGCGGGCGCGGCAGCCAGTCTGGGGTCCAGGTAGATGGTGGGACAGGCTGTGACAATGATGGAGAAGGCTGCGTAGGGTGTCCAGCCCACCAGGTAAGCGACGATCATCACCACCACCATGCGGCTCACCTGGCGCTCCGGTTTCTTGGCATTACCCAGCCTGCCATGGGACACCTGAGGAGTGACGTGACAACAAACAGATTAGGTTATTGAGCTATAAAGTCTGTCATGTAAGTTTATTTAAAGACTTTTAAGAACTGACCTGAAAGTCTTGAATACACCAGGACATAATGACAGGACAATTACAACAAATATTCCCAAGCATGTGCTTGCTAGTCAACCAAGGACTACTTTGGTTCAGTTGCATCCTCTCCCAGTAGTGCCAGTATTCTATACATGGAAACTGACCTTCCTCAGCTTCTGTAGGAGCTTCCCATAGCAGTAGATGATCACCCCCAAGGGCATTATGAAGCAGGTCACAAAGAAGGTGATGATGTAGGTGTGATTCCAAATGTTGTTGGAATACCTGAGGTCAGAGGAAAGTGGATCATAAACATTTGAATTACATTTCCACCATTTTCTACATGGCCCAGTCATATTATGACAATGTTAACTATTCCTTTAAAGAGGATATCTGTAGTTCACACAACCATTTTGGCCATGCCCAAATGCCACTGCAATTCGAAAATCCCAATGCTATTCAAGAATGACCCGTGTGTACCTAAGTGCGTGTATGATACAAACAGGAGGTTGATGTTGCTGTACATCCAGAGTATGTTTACTATAGGATGTGTGCCCTCTGCTCTCTCTGTTGCCTCTCACCAATTGGGCTCGCAGGTGGTGCCGATCTTACTGACGGTGTAGCTGCACCAGCCAAACACAGGAGGGATAGTCCAGATGAAGGAGAAGGTCCAGACGAACAGCAGGCCCAGCGCTGCATGCTTCCCCCTCAGACGGACATTCCCCAGAGGCCGGCAGATCACAAAGTAGCGCTCGAAGGACAGGACCGCCAGGGACCACATAGCCACAATCCCTGAAAGAAAGGTGTTATGAAGGGTAAATACTGTTTCAAATATCTTTTATTGTGGAACATAGAGTCAAATGTACAAGTTTATAAACAGGATTGAGGGCTCCCTTTGAAATATAGAAGCTAACAGTGAAATGCATGGAAAATTAAAGAAAGGGGGCTAACTAGAACCCTAAAAGGATTTTAGACTGTTCCTGTAGGATAACCCTGTCTGATTCCAGATAGAGCACTTTTTCGTTCCAGGAAGAACCCTCAAATAACCCTTCGGTGTTAAGGTTCTAGCTGGAACCAAAAGGGTTCAGTTCTACCACAGGGACAGAGGAAGAACACTTTATGGTTCTAGGTAGCTCCTTTTTCAAAGAGTGCTTGTACATGATATTCACATAGCATTGTGACAATGTCAGAGAATAGGCAGAGCACTATGATTCCAACCACAATAGGATTTTGAGTTACAGTCTCAGCGAGAGTTATTCAAATGTGACAGCACTTAGGGTATAGCTACAGCAATTTGCAGGATATATATAATCCATGTAAAAGGTACATATTGAGGTACACTTACACTTAAATAGACTAATGATGCAGTAAAGGTACATTAGTAGAGTGAAAAAGCTTAATAGAGTGAAAAAGAGTGAAAAAGCTGTACTTAATTACAGTATAATTCCCTCTCAAATGTTTGCTTATGTACTACAGTCTCTGGGGCAAGACTACAGTCTCTCAGAATTGTTGTTGTAGAAAAGCATATAAAGGACCCAAATAAGTGCTACTTGGGTCACACGTGAAATAAGGAGCAGCCCCTATTCCTTTTGTGTAATTATGAAAACTACTCAACTCCATTGCTATACTAATAATATGCTAATGTTAATGCAATGCTGTTACTAGTGTAATGACAGTGATATTACACAGGTATACTTATTATAAAGTATTGCCCTACTACCTTTTGGTTCAAATAATTGTCTGAGAATGCTACAAAGGTATCTACAATCACTTTGATATATTAGAATATTGGATACAACTATGTTGATAATTCATACAGCTTTGTGCATTTATGGAACCTTCTTTGACCCCAAAAATGTCCAGCTGGGATTTTCTCAATGAGGATCACAATTGTTTTTAACTATGACTGACAACTATTTATCCTGTTGGATCAGAACAGCAACTTGTATATAGTCTATCTCGATTCTATTCCATCACGATCAACTAATACACACTAATCCCCAAAGGCATATGAAACTGGGCAGGCAGCATGTTCTCTGAAGTCTAAATACTCGGACCAGCAGGGAAATAACCCACTACTGGGTTTGTGACATACTCTCTCCAGGGGCCTCACCTCTCTCAGCATGTCTTACATACAAACCAGCTCAAAAACAAATGGATTAAGGCGTCATACTAAACAGATTACTGCTTTCTGGTGTAATGAGTAGCTACTGTAGCTACTGTAGCCTACTTTCCCAGCAACAAAGTGTTTTCACTGTTGACTATAAGGCTATGTTGTGCAACAGAAAATGTGTGTGTTTCCTAAATTGGATAATGTTATCACACATCTGTTTGTCATTTTGCCATCAGTTTTAGGTACATTTTTCACCGCAACAAAATGCTTTAAAAGAACTGCGAAGTGCACTACAAAGGATGGATGGCTTCTTTTCGGCTGTCTTAAAAAAAACGGTCTAAGAAACCAATCTAACAAAAAAACAGTCAATCAAGTCTTTGACTTTCAAATGTTATTCTTTTTGCAACATTTTGGAAACTATACAGCTCCAACACTGACACCTACAGTAAGTGTGAAATTACCCCAGCATCCAATTTATTCAGATACATAACCATGAACCATGCTGAACTTACCGAAATAGGTGACAGCGAAACCTTCCAAAACGCAAGCCCAATTTCCAAGGAAAAAATACCCTTTGGCGTTAGTTAGAAAACTTATGGTTCCACCGGTGAGTGACACAAGGAAGTCAGCGAGAGATAAATTAACTATGATATAATTTAAGGGCTGTCTCAGTTGTTTGAACTTGTAAGTGGCCAACATAACAGTGAAATTTTCGAAGAGAGACAGAGATGTTATAACAAACATCAAGGTAGCCAAAACTGCGAAATTCCAAGGTGCAAGATTTGTTATTGGACCAGTGAACGGATCAGCATGTGGTTTGTAGATCTCTGATGCCTCGGTATAAGAAACACCATTTACTGCAATTCTTAAAGTATCCATTGTCCATGTCCAAATAATTGCACGCGACCTTAGAGTAATATTAATATTGCACTTGGGGGTTATGTAAAGGGTCTGAGATTTTGTGGTCCATATGTCTCATTTTCACAACTTAATTTGGACTCTCATCCTCGGAGTCGCGCGTAAAAAAACATTCATTTGAAAAAAATGACTGGATCAACAGCCATCGCTTGAAATCTTTAATAGACTACTTGTCATTGAGTAGGTTGAACTTCAGATCTTGATATCCGCATTTTGTATGAAATAACCTATTTTGGACCAAAGCGACGAATCCACAGTTATTCAGAGTTCAAAGATGATCAAAGTGAGCCTGCATTCTCGAAAACAGCAACGGTAAACCAAAAGGGCAAAAGCAGTGCTGCAATTAAATGAACACTTTATAAATGAATGTGTGGGGGCAGAATCGAAGTCTTGAGAAGGCACACCAACAACTAAATAGGTGACTGATGAGCAGCGTCTTGTATGCGCTTATATAGCCGGTAGTCGACTCGCTCGCAACAACTCCTGCCCTCGAGGAAACGCAAAACCTAGCTACTTGTTAGATGTGCAAATGAGGTCGGTTTGCGACAAATCCGCCGACTTTCACTTTCATATTGTGAATATGCTTTTTTATGCGTAATTTTGCAACTACAGTCATTTTGGGGCATTTCTCATTTTTTAAAAAAACGTTTCTTGAAAATACTTTCATCAATTGAAATAGTTTTCTCATTTTGTGAGGAACTGTAAACTTATATTGGCTGTGACCATTTTATTCGACAATACATTTTACTCCGTTTTCAAAACACTTTTCTGCAGTTTTCATTGCCATCGCATAACAAAACATTCCGTTTTAATTTAAAACTGAATGACAAACAGATTGGATTTTTTGATTATTTTGATTATCTGTCTATAGTATTTGGTACTACCACATTTAAGAAATCATTATTTTAATTCCTTAATCCATAAATATGGGCCTGCGCTGGCTGTGCTTGTATACTTGCACGGAGGCTACCATTGCATCAACAATGCAATGTCTTGCTGAAATAGTTATATATTTCTAATTTTGACAGTAGTTACACTGTAAAGAGGTTACCTTGAATTTGACAGTAGTTTACAGGCAGCTCGGTGGTAAATAATATTCTGTATTTAATATTACAGTACATCTACTGTAATATAAAGATGGTATCGAAGCAAGTACTGTGTAATGACACACAGTACAGTACCATAAAATGTACTGTATTATACTTTTTTTTTTAAATAATGCTACCGTAATTGGAATGGATGAATGAAATGTATCGAGGGGAGGGGCTTGTATTTCACAGTCTTTTACTGTAACTACAAGGGATTGGTGCAAGCAGGTTGGCTGCTAGGTAAAGTATTTACACATTACAGCATATTATTTCATATTTGGTGTTTTATATCACTTGCACTTCTAGGGGCCTAACAAAGTCTCCCAAACTGGCAGCGACAACAGGAAAAAAGGACATGGCAAGATGCTCAACCTGTTAAGGTTAAGACTAGCTGCAACTCCAATCTTGCCTCATAAACAACAGGGGAAGACTAACAGTGAAATGCTTACTAACAGGCCCCCAAAAATTCAATAATGTAGAAATAATAACACAAGGAATAAATACACAATGAGTAACGAAAACTTGGCTACATACACAGTTATCTGTCCCCTATACATTTTAAATTGATGGGGCACTATAATCACATAGGAGTTACATTGTTACAGTATTCCCCCTCACCGGTGCAACCAAATAAAGCTTCTTACAAGGCACGCTTCAAAATGTGTTAATACGCCCGAAACAATTCCAAATCAAATCAAATTGTCACATGCGCCGAATACAACAACCTTACCATTCACTCACTGGTGCTCAAAAGGGTTTTGGTGCTCCCAAGATACTATATGATACTTTATTCTGATGGGGTGGAATTACAATACCATTTGAAATACAACAATTTTCCCACAATGCATCATCATTTACGGCAGAGGTGTGGACTCATGTCACATGACTTGGACTCGAGTCTAACTCCAGTGACACATTTGATGACTTGATTGTACTGGATAGAAAATAAAATAACTTGACTCCCACTTGGAGCCTCAAGATTCGGGACTCGACTTTGACTTGAGACTGATGACTTGAAGTTATCTGGCCAGGTTTTGTAACTCACTTTGTAGCACAGGTTCATAGTGGATTAGCCTACTCTCCACGCAGCCAGTGACTGTAGCTGCAGGCAGCATTGTGTAATGTAATTATGAAGTTGTATTTGGAATTTGTTGGTCAAATTAAATATTTATCAAATCACATTTTATTTGTCACATGCACCGAAAACAGCAGGTATAGACTTTACCTTGAAATGCTTACTTACAAGCCCTTAACTCCATTTCTTGAACTGTATTGTTGGTTAAGATAATATTTACTAAAGAAACTTATGTAAAAAATGTAAATAAAAAGTAACACAATAAAATAACAATTCTATATACAGGTGGTACCGGTACCGAGTCAATGTGCGTGGGTACAGTTTAGTCGAGCTCATTTGTACATGTAGGTAGGGCTAAAGTCACTATGCATATGCATCATGCTTGACATTCTTGGATCCCGGACGGTATGAGAAGGAGAAGTTGGACCGGGTGAACAGTAGGGCCCACCTAGCTTGCCTGGAATTGAGACACTTGGAGGTGTGGAGATATTCCAGATTCTTGTGGTCGGTCCACACATAAAAGGATGTTCCACCCCCTCTGGCCAGTGCCTCCATACCTCCAACGCCATCTTCACTGCAAGAAGTGGCATTGAGGCAGTGGGAGAAAAAGGCGCTGGGATGTAACTTGAGGTCCAGGGCAGACCGCTGGGAAAGGACAGCCCCCACTCCAACATCCGAAGCGTCAGCCTCCATCACGAACTGGCGGAACGGGTCCGGATGTACCAAGATGGGAGCTGTGGTGAAGCCGTGTTTAAGATCCCAGAACGCCCGGTCAGCAGCTGGGGACCACGTGAACCAAACCTTGGGAGAGGGGAGTGCAGACAGGGGGAAGCCAGGGTGCTGTAGCCCGGATAAAGTGGCGATAAAAGTTGTAAAACCCCAGGAAGCATTGCAACTGCACTCTGGGCATAGGCTGGGGTCAATCCACCACCACTCTCACCTTCCCAGGATCCATCTGTACACTCCCTGCAGCGATGATGTAACCCAGAAAAGGGATGGTGGAGCAATGGAATTCACACTTCTCTGCTTTTACAAAAAGCTGGTTCTCCAGGACGCGTTGGAGAACCTGTCAGACGTGGAGCCTGTGTTCTTGGGTGGAATGGGAGAAGACAAGAACCGGTTCAACATGTCGTGGAGAACATCATTAACCAGAGCCTGGAACACAGCAGGGGCGTTAGTAAGACCAAATGGCATGACCAGATACTCATATTGACCGCTGGCCGTGTTGAATGCCGTCTTCCACTCGTCCCCTTCCCATATCCGCGCCAGGTGCTAGGCGTTCCGTAGGTCCAGCTTGGAGAACACGTGGCCCCCTGGAGTGGCTCGAGTGGAGTGGTGCCTGAGAGATGGTAAATCCCACAGTCATATGGTCGGTGAGGTGGAAGCGAAGTGGCTCGGGCCTTACTGAACACCTCCCAGAGGTCCTGGTACTCCGCAGGGATGGCGGAGAGGTCCGGGGCAACTTCAGAGCCCCCAGGAAAACGTCCTGGGGCAGGCTGCGCTGTCTTCAGGCAATGGCCGTTGCCAAATGGGCTCCAGCCCATGATTGCAGACCAGACCAGACCATTCAATGATGGGATTGTGTCACTGGAGCCAGGAGAATCCCAATACCATGGGAACCTGAGGAGTCTTAATGAGTAGGAACTGGATCGTCTCGTGTGGTTCCCTGACACATAGGCTGATAAGGGTGGTATAGAGTGCCCGGTCAGTGCTCTAACATCCATGGGAATAGAGAGGGGCTGAGTGTGGATATCCAGCTGGGAAGCCAGGGTAGCGTCCATAAAGCTCTCATCGGCCCCAGAGTCGATGAGGACCCGGAGAGATTTCAACTGTTTCCCCCATAGCAACATGGCATGAAAAGGGATGCGAGTAAGGGGAGAGGAAAAGTTCTCAGTATGGCCCACCAGTGTACTCACTCCTAACGGTGAACCTGGTCTTTTAGTGGACAAATGACCAGTAGTCCCACAATACAGGCAGCTCTTAGTGTGAAGCCAGTATAGCCGTTCAGCTGGAGACAGCCTAGCTCTGCCTAGTTGCATAGGCTCAGGAAGAGGTGAGTCGGCAGTCTTCGGAGGCTCTCGGGGGAACTCGGGAAGCCTCAGGTTCTCTCTGCAATGGAGCCGTAGGGGACTTCCAGGAAAGCTTGGAGTCGAGGTGGAATCTTTGGATGGGCGAGTGAACTCGAATCTCCTCTCCTTCCATCGATCTGAATGTGATCCGTCGGTAGTTTCCGGGCTGTGAGCTCATCCTTTACTTTCTCCGATACATCGTGTAGGAACATGTCGAACAGCGCTTCTGGGTTTCAAGCACTCTCAGCTGCCAACGTGCGGTAATCCACAGCGTAGTCTGCCACACTACGGGAGTCTTGACGTAGTTGGAGCAGCTTGCGGCTGCCTATCTCCCGGACAATCAAACACCTTCCGAACCTCCTCCATGAACTCCTCCAGACTGAGGCAGATGGATTGTTGCTCCCACACCGCCGTGGCCCAAGCGAGTGCCCTCCCAGACATCAGCGTTATGATGTACTCTATCCTCGAGCGGTCTGTGGGGAACGAAAAAGGCTGCAGCTCAAAAATGAGGGAGCACTGGGAGAGAAAATCCCAGCAGGTTCCATTATCTCCAGCATTTGCGCTCCGGAGGAGGTACGCGGGGTTCTCGGGACACTGGGGTAGGCTGGGAGATTACAGGTGTGACCTGCTGCCCAGTGGGAAATCCACGGAATTGCTCCAGTAAGGTATCGAATGCCTGGTCATGGCGCTCTGTCAGGGTATGGAGTCCCTCCATAAGACTTTGAAGTAACTCCTTGTGTCTTCCAAGGGTGGCTCCTTGCAGGGAGACAGCATTCTGGAGCTGGTCTGAGTCTGCTGGGTCAGTCATGGCCAGTTCATACTATCAGGTATGACCCAGATGCAGACAGTGTCAAAGAAACAAATGTTTATTTCTAGTACAGGGACTGGCAAACAACAGGACAAAGGCAGGCAGAGATTAGTAATTCAGAGAGGGTGCAAAAGGTCCAGAACGACAGGCAGTCTCGGGGTCAGGGCGGTCAGGGGTCAATAATCCAGCAAGGTATAGAATGGCAGGCTCAGAGCAGGCAGAATGGTCAAAACCAGGAAGGACCAGAAAACCGGAGCAAGAACAGACAGGAGCAGGGGAATAAACACTGGTAGGTTTCACAGGGGAAAAAAGAATTGGCAACAGACACAAACGAAGAACACAGGTATAAATACACAGGGATAATGGGAAAGATGGGCGACACCTGGAGAGGGGTGGAGACAAACATAAAGACAGGTGAAACAGATCAGGGTGTGACAATTCCACATTTTGTTGTGTTAAAATTCAAAATGTATTCAATATATATTTTTCTCAACCAACTACACACAATTCCCCATAATGACAAAGTGAAAACATGTTTTTAGACATTTGTATTGTATTTGCATGCAAATGTATTGAAAATTAAATACAGAAATATCAAATTTAAATAAATATTCACACCCCTGAGTCAATACTTTGTAGAAGCACATTTGGCAGCGATTACAGCTGTGAGTCTTTGGGTAAATCTCTAAGAGCTTTCCACACCTAGATTGAGCAACATTTGACCATTATTATTTTCAAAATTCTTCAAGCTCTGTCAAATTGGTTGCTGATCAATCTAGACAACAATTTCCAGGTCTTGCCATAGATTTTCAAGAAGATTTCATTCAAAACTAACTCAGTCAATCAGGAAAAGTCAATGTCTTCTTGGTAAGCAACTCCATTGTAGATTTGGCTTTGTGTTTTAGATTAAGGTCCTGCTGAAAGGTGAATTTATCTCCCAGTGTCTGGTGGAAAGTAGACTGAACCAGCTTTTCCTCTAGGATTTGGCCTGTGCTTAGCTCCATTCCATTTATTTTTCATACTGACCTGGAACTGAGTTATTGTTACTCCATTCAGGTGTCCTTCTTTACCATTCAGGTGTCCCAGTCCAGGGTCGGTGGCGAGGGTCCCCACACCAGAGGCGCCAATTTGATATCACGAAAAAGGGGATAACACCATGGGACAGAAAAGTTTGAATACATTGGCCATGCTATCAATCCATCATGACTTCTCCCACATTCAAAACAACTGGAAACTCGGAACTGGGAAATCTCAAACTTCAGGGAGTTCAAGACAACTGGGAACTTGGATAAAACTAGCTCCGACTGGGAAAATACTAATTTTTAACAACTCGGAATTCCAAGTCGGGATTTTGGACCTCTTTCTAGAGCCCACATGAAGGACCGCCACACCACCTTCCTGTTCAAGTGAGCACTGAAAAGAAAAGAAAGCTCTGCAGTTGGGACAGCTTATATGGGCCCTAACAGTTTGTGGGTACCGTTTATCACTGTTGTAATTGGGGTGGCAGGGTAGCCTAGTGGTTAGAGCGTTGGACTAGTAACCTGGAAGGTTGCAAGTTCAAACCCCCGAGCTGACAAGGTGCAAATCTGTTGTTCTGCCTCAGAACAGGCAGTTAACCCACTGTTCCTAAGCTGTCATTGAAAATAAGAATTTGTTCTTAACTGACTTGCCTAGTTAAATAAAAAATAAAAAATGAACACCCTCCTGATAACAGATTTTAGAAAAAAGACCCACACTTTATCCTATGAAACTTTTTCCGTATCCACCCTCTTGAACTTCATGATTGATATTTTGAAGCTATGCTCTAGTTCTACGCATGGTGTATGTCTTTTTCATTTTTTATATCATTTTTCCAGTGAGAGAGGATGCATGCTCAATGTATTCTTCCAGCTTGTGATCAAAGGCTCTTTGTTGTCATGGCTCTCATACAATAGGTTCATGGTTTCTATATTTTTTAGCACGTTAATATTTTTCACCACATTAATGGGCCTGCCTTCAATGAATGTTTGTTAAATTTAGCACCTGGAGGAAGGAGAAGGAGAAACAGTCTGGTGTGTGGGGCTTGGGGAAAAAATCCTCAGCAATCTACACACAATACCCCATAATGACAAAACGAAAACAGGTTTTTAGATTTTTTTGCTAATTTATTCTAAATAAAAAACACCTTATTTACGTAAGTATTCACACTCTTTGCTATGAGTTCTTAAAATTGAGCTCAGCTACATCCTGTTTCCATTGATCATCCTTGAGATGTTTCTACAACTTGATTGGAGTCCACCTGTGGTAAATTCAATTGATTGGACATGATTTGGAAAGGCACACACCCGTCTATATAAAGGTCCCACTGTTGACAGTGCATGTCAGGAGCAAATACCAAGCCATGAGGTTGAAGGAAGGTCTGTAGAGCTCCGAAAACATTCTGCAGCATTGAAGCTCCCCAAGAACACAGTGGCCTCGATTGTTCTTAAATGGAAGGAGTTTGGAACCACCAAGACTATTTCTAGCAATTGGGGGAGAAGGGCCTTGCTCAGGGTGGTGACCTAGAACCTGATAGTCACTCTGACAGAGCTCAGGAGAACCTTCTTAAGACAAGTATCTCTGCAGCACTCCACCAATCAGGCCTTTATGGTAGAGTGGCCAGACAGGAGCCACTCCTCAGTAAAAGGCACATGACAGTTTGCCAAAAAGCACCTAAAGACTCTCAGACCATGAGAAACAAGATTCTCTGGTCTGATGAAACCAAGATTGAACTCTTTGGCCTGAATGCCAAGCATCACATCTGGAGGAAACCTGGCACCATCCCAACGGTGAAGCATGGTGGTGGCAGCATCATGCTGTGGGGATGTTTCTCAGTGGCAGGGACTGAGAGACTAGTCAGGATCGAGGGAAAGATGAACGGAGCAAAGTACAGAGAGATCCTTGATGAAAAACTGCTCCAGAGCGTTCAGGACCTCAGAATGGGGTGAAGGCTCACCTTCCAACAGGACAATGACCCTAACCACACAGCCAAGACAATGCAGGAGTGGCGTCGGGACAAGTTTCTGAATGTCTTTGAGTGGCCCAGCCAGAGCCCGGACTTGAACCCGATCGAACATCTCGGGAGAGACCTGAAAATAGCTATGCTGCAACGCTCCCCATCCAACCTCACAGAGCTTGAGAGGATATGCAGAGAAGAATGGGAGAAACTCCCCAAATACAGATGTGCCAAGTCTGTAGCGTCATACCCAAGAAGACTGTAGGTTGTAATCGATGCCAAAGGTGCCTCAAGAAAGTACTGAGTAAAGGGTCTGAATACTTACGTAAATGTGATATTTACGTTTTTTAATTTTTTTTATAAATTAGCAAAAACATCTAATCCTGTTTTTGCTTTGTCATTGTGGGTTATTGTGAGTAGATTGACGAGGGGAAAAAACATTTTAATACATTTTAGAATAAGGCTGTAACCTAACAAAATGTGAAAAAAGTCAATGGGTCTGAGTACTTTCCGATGGCACTGTAATACAGGACATTTATTAGACAAGGACAGAGCAACATAATTTAAAAAATGTAGCCTACATATCATTACATACACAAATGATATAGGTCAAATAGGGGAGAGGTGTTGTGCTTTGAGGTGTTGTTTCATCTGTTTTTTGAAACCAGGTTTGCTGGTTACCTCATCTCTTTACCCCACACATACAATTATCTTTAAGGTCCCTCAGTTGAGCAGTGAATTTCAAACACAGATTCATCGTAAAGAAGGGCACCTATTGGTAGATGGGTAAAAAAAAGCTGACATTTAATATCCCTTTGAACATAATGAAGTGATTAATTACACATTGGGTGGTGTATCAATTCACCCAGTCCCTACAAAGATGCAGGCATCTCTCCTAACTCAGTTGCCAGAGGGGAAGGAAACTGCTCAGGGATTTCACCATGAGTCCAATGGGGACTTTAAAGCAGTTACAGCATTTAATGGCTGTGAGAGGAGAAAACGGTGCTAAGCATAGGCAAAATCCTAGAGGAAAACCTGTCTCAGTATGATTTTTAACAGACAATTGGGAGACACATCTTATCATTCAGCAGGACAATAACCTAAAACACAAGACAAAATATACACTGGATTTGCTTACCAAGACGACATTGAATGTTCCTGAGTGGCCTTGTTACAGTTTTGACTTAAATTGGGCTGAAAATGACTGTCTAGCAATGATCAACAACCAACTTGACTTTAAAAAAATAAATAATAATAATAGTAATAATTTGCAAATATTGTACAATCCAGGTGTGAAAATCTCCTAAAGACTTACCCAGAAATACAACTGTAATGCTGCCAAAGGTGATTCTATCATGTATTGACTCATGGGTTGAATACTTTTGTAATCAAGATATTAGTATTTTAAACAAATATTATAATTTTTCTTCCACTTTGACATTAGAATTTTGCAATTAAATAATTTTTAATCCCACCTTGAAACACAAACAATTGAGGAAAAGTCAAGAGGTGTGAATACTTTCTGAAAGGCACTGTTTTGATTCTTTAGGACTAGGGGTTTGTTAACTTTTTCAGCCTTGGACCCAAATGAGAAATTCAACATGCGCCCTTCTCGGGGTCCTAAGCAAGATTTGGTTGGGGGAAACATTTTGTGGCCCACCTCTTGACAGCAGAGAGAAATTGATTTCCTGCAATTCTACACGTTTTGCCACGGGGAGAGAAAATGCTGCAGTTTTAAAGCAAGTTTTTTGCAATTCTACACATTTTCTCCATGGGGTGGAGAAAAATGTTTTAAACATAATAACACATTTAATGCAATTCTACAAATATTTTGCCATGAGGAAGAGATAAGAAAATTGCAGTTTTAAAAATAATTTCCTGCAATTCTACCCATTTTGCCTTGAGATGGAGAGATCTTTGCAGTTTTAAGGCTAATTTCAGCAATAACTTTTGCCATGTTAATATGTGTGGTGGGGTGGGGGGAGGCACCCTGGGCACGTGCCCTGCTTGCTCGATTGGTATTTAACCATGCTTAGTACAAGTATATATAGTTGGCTAAACTAACTTACCAATCGAAAACTCGTTAGCTGACATAACTAATTGAGTGACTGTCACGTTCTGACCCTAGTTCTTGTGTTATTTGTTTGTTTTAGTTGGTCAGGACATGAGTTGGGTGGGCATTCTATGTTTTGTGTTTCTAGGTTGGTTTTCTGTGTTCGGCCTAGTATGGTTCTCAATCAGAGGCAGGTGTCGTTAGTTGTCTCTAATTGAGAATCATACTTAGGTAGCCTGAGTTTCACTGTTGTTTTGTGGGTGATTGTTTCCGTGTCTGTGTTTGTTCGCCACACGGTACTGTTTCGGTTTTGTTCACGTTTAGAGTTTTTCATATTAAAAACCATGGACACTTACCACGCCGCATATTGGTCCTCCGATCCTTCTCGCTTCTCCTCCAATGACGAAGAGGAGGAGGAAAACCCTTACAGTGACTGTCAGTGACTGACATAAGAGAAACTGCTGGTGCACAACCAAATTTCGAAATTGCACCTTGGGTATTCTGCTATTGTACACTTTTGTAGCTCAGTTGGTAGAGCATGGCGATTTTAACACCACGGTTGTGGGTTCGATCTCCGGGACCACCCATACTTAAAATGTATGCACTTATGACTGTCAGTCGCTTTGGATAAAAGCATCTGCTAAATGGCATATAATATATAATCTAACTCTCAACAGTAAGTTGAGACCCTGACTTTCAAAAGTAAAAAATAACAAAAATAAATACATTAGCATTACGACCCATACTTTCAGAAAGGCTGTTTTAGGCATTCAGAGTTGTGAAAAGAATGCATGCCGAGGGCAAATAGAGACCCACTATAAATGATCACAAACTCAAACGGGTCTATAATAGATAAATACAAAATATGTTACAACTTCCACCGGTCTCACCTTATTAATAGTAAGCATGCAACTTCAAATCATTTCTTCCACTCTTCCCTACCTACAAATGAAGGAAGTTCTGAAAAGCCTGACAAAGTTTTAGGATATTTTTCCACGAAAGTGAAGGACATTAATGTTAATAAAGGACATGAAGTGAAGTAGGAAGCCCACGATTTGACATTGTGTCACGACTGTGTGTGGATATTTGGCCTGGCAAAGTGGTTTTATGCACTGACTGAATGGGAGCTGATAATTATTAGGTTTTTACTCCACTGGTCTCAGCTGGTCTTCAGAAGAAATTATGAGCCCTTATTGTCCGAGACCAAGTCAAGACCAAGGAAAATTGTATCCGATGTCGAGACAAGAAAGAGACTCTCAATATGTGGTCTCGAGACAGGTCTTGAGTACTGCAACACAGTCTTGTGTTAAACCCAGGTATATTTTGGTTACCGGTAGCATGTTTTATCTATCTGTGATCACCCGTGGTCATTGCTCCTTGTTCTATCTGTGCCGGTACATTACAATTCAGCCACATTTGAGACTTGACCCAGGATTAATGATAGTAATTTAAGCCCAGGGGAGGCACTTTGAGGCTAGGGAGATGGTCTGGGTCTACAGCTCCCTGAGAAAGAAAGAGTGCTGTCCCAAGATGGACAGTCACTGTGTGGGTCTCTGCAGGGTCTTGTAGAGGATGGGGGGTCCCCCTGGGACCCAGTCCAGCTGTCTCCCAGGGGGAGAAAGGTGGCACTGCACCGGAAAAGGTTAACCCCATACAGAGGAGCCGCTTTTCCTCCATAAACTCCAGAGACCCCCACAACACCTCCCCGTGACAATGATATTCCCCACAAACCCACACAGGCCTCGCAGACAGGTCTCCAGACCACACACTCATCCAGTCCCTCCCTCCCCTGTTTCTTCTTCCTTTTCCCCTGTATCCCCTGCCTTCATCCCCTGTGGCCCAGAAGGACAGCCCCATACCACAGACCAAGCACCTTGTGGCATGGGGGGACATACTGCCCCGTCACAACCACACAAAGGAGACCTCCGGGTGTAAGGGGTGCGTAACTGGTGGCAGGAAAGTCAAACGCAGGAGAGCAGAACTTGGTGAATAGCTGGAACAGTTTAATATATAAAACTAACGGCATACAAAACAACAAACACATGGGTACAAAACCCGTAGCGCACCAGTAACACACAGCACGAGTACTTACAAATAAACAATTCCTGACAAGGACATGGGGGGAAACAGAGGGAAAATATACAACATGTAATTAGGGAATTGAAACCAGGTGTGTGTGAAAACAAGACAAAACAAATGGATCGGCGATGGCTAGAAGACCAGTGACGTCGACTGCCGAACACCGCCTGAACAAGAAGAGGAACCGACTTCGGCAGAAGTCGTGACACCGGGTCCCTTCAAAGACTTTGTGTGTTTCCCTGAGTACAAGGAACTGTGAGGTGAGTGGGATAGTTAGTTGTATGTGCCTGAGTTCTGAGGTTATCAGGGCACATATCAGATTGCTCTGGGTTTCGATGGGGTCCATCATGCCAGTCCGACGCTTTTTTTTTGTATTTAAGCAGTGAGTCACCATTGAGACCAGGGTCTTTTTCACAAAGGAACCCTGGATAAACAATTTCATACGACAAAATCAAAAATAAAATACAATATAAAACAAGTAAAACACTGCACAACACAAATATTCAAGAGAAACAAATACATTCCTCAATAAGATGGGGACCTACCGGTTGTCCAAAAAACATCCAATTGTAATGTATTTTGTAGTTGGTTCCAGCAATGAGGTGCTTTAAAACTAAAAGTGGAATTTCCTAGTTCGGTGGAGACCCGAGGAACCTCAAGAGTTAACCAGCCGTGGGAATGGGTTTGGTATCTTTTTAATTTTAACAGCAAAGTTAGGTAAGTCGGAAAGTTGTGTAGTAGAGCGTTGTAAACAAAAAGGGAATAGTGAAGTGATCTACACAATTTTAATGAGGACCAGCCAACCTTTTGATACAGGATGCAGTGGTGATTATTAAAACTGTCACCTGTGATAAAGTGAAGGGCGCTACGGTAGGCTGCATCCAACGATTTAAAAGTAGTACGTGGCTGCTGCAATCTGGTAAATGGTGTCACCATAGTCAAGAACTGCATGTACAATCTGCTTCCTGCTATTTAAGGAGAGGTAAGATCTATTACTAAAAAAGCTCATCCATATGTTTTTTTGTAGTCTTTGTCAATCCTAATGCCCAGATATTTATAGGCGGGAACCAGATTGATGGGAGAACCATCCAATGAATAAATATGTAGTCCATCTGAAACTGTTTTATGAGAATTTGAGAACAAGATACTGTATATTTAGTATTGCCCACGTTACCAGTTTTAAACCATCTAGGGCTTTTCTGTAAGGCAACATAGCCTGATCAACAGTTGGGGCAATAGCATACATAAGTATCATCTGCATGCAGATGAATATTACAAGTTTTAAAAGATAGACCAATAGTATTTATATGCAGTAAATAGTACAGGGACAGGTCCCAATATGTTTCAATATCCAGGAAACTAGACTTGACACCAACAGAAATCACGCATTGTGTCCTATCTGACAGATAATTATCAAACCACAAGAAACATGATCCAGGCATATTTCAGTCAGCCTTTGAATGAGAATGCAGTGGTCAACAGTGTCGAAGGCCTTGGAAAGGTCTATAACTAAGGCAGCAGAATGGCTTTTACGATCTAAGCAATTTAAAGCCCCGTTGCAGTCTTTTTAATTAAATGTTTTAATAATCTCTTATGTCTAATAAATCACTGTTAATTTTGTCCAAAATATATATTTATATTTCCCAGAGCCTCCTTGTGCCACTGAAATGTACTGAACTGACAGCTTGAACAACAGTCAACAGGCTAGCTACCATTATTTATCTCAGACTTTGGTAACTAGCAATCTAGCTACAGTAACATTATCTGAGACATTATAGTGGCCTGAAAATACGACGACATTGCTAAAGTAGGCAAGTAATTAGTAGGAAACCGGTTTCCAAAAAATAATCTGGTGACACCATGTTCTGTTCTGGGTGACTGACAGCTTGAACAACAGTCAACAGGCTAGCTACCATTATTTATCTCAGACTTTGGTAACTAGCAATCTAGCTACAGTAACATTATCTGAGGAGACATTATAGTGGCCTGAAAATACGACGACATTGCTAAAGTAGGCAAGTAATTAGTAGGAAACCGGTTTCCAAAAATAATCTGGTGACATCACAGTGATGACAAAAGATTTTCATAATAATGATTTGCTTTCTTTAGGAATGTAATTGTCTTTCCAAATCACTATAATGCACTTTTAGACTAAATCTTCATCGCACATGGCAGAGCAGAGAATGCCATTGAGTAACTAGTAGAATGTTAATTCGGGCATCAGTTCTCAAGAGAACTTTCAAAACAATATTGTGATGAAGCAGGCAAACCATGACTAGCATGTCCTTTAATGATAGAATTGAAACATGTATATCTAGACACATCATGAATGGTTGCTGCCGCTGCCGATTTCAAGATCCATGCGATGCGTGATGGAGCTGCTGGGAAATCGACATTTTAACCAACTAGCCTGATTTGCAATAATAGCGTGCAGAAGGTGATGAAAAATGTATCGAAGACAAATCAGACTAAGTGATTGTTCAGATGGAATACAGTGGAAAGCAGCCATACTGCACAATCTCTGTTGCTTTTGGGTGGGACCAGTACCAAAAGTAGAAGGGAATTTGTAAATAAACTATGAACATTAGTTGGTAATCAGACCACAGGGTGATGTTACACGGCAAGCCAAAATTACATCCCCACCCAGTATAAAACATTTTTCAAACAGCTCTTATACAAAAAGGGCATTATCATAATTCTCACAATTTGAGTGTTATTTCGACCTCATAGGGCTCTATTTTAACAAACCTAATGCAATAGTCAATCTAAGCGCTGGGGGGGGTAGTTCTATACATCCGATTCAACAAATTTGAAGGGGTGTCCACATATAATGCCTTGCAAAGTATTCATCCCTGTAATGAACACGATGGGAGACAGAGAGCTGGTTTCAAGCGCAGGGCGCAGCAGGTGTTTATTTATAAAGGCCCACAGGAGGAGGCTGGGTCCTGGGGCAGGCAGAAGGTCATACACAGGGGGTCCAAAAAGGCAACAGTACAGGCAGGGGAAATGCTAGTAACATCATCCGGGAGATCAGGCAATAGGTTGATAACAGGAAATCTGATAGGCTAAAGTACAGGCAGCGAATAGGCAAAAGGCGAGTGAGGGAGGCCAAAACTATCATACACGGGAGGATTAAATTATGGGAAACCAAGCGCTCCGAATAGACATGTGTCACAAAACAAACGATACCTCACAATGATGGGGTGTAAAGAACTGAACTAAATAGTGTGTGATAGTGACATACAGGTGTGTGAACAGGTTATCAGAATTCAGGTGATTGGGATCTGGAGAGTGAGCTGCGTTCAGGGGAGCTGTGTGTTTGAGAGTGGGACCTGGAAAGTGAGCTGCTGTCACGCCCTGGCCTTAGTATTCTGTGTTTTCATTTGTATTTTGGTGAGGCCAGGGTGTGACATGGGGATTTATGTGGTTTGTTTTGTCTGGGGTTGTTTGTAGTTATGGGATTGTGGTTAGAGTAGTACTCTAGGTAAGTCTATGGTTGCCTAGAGTGATTCTCAATCAGAGGCAGGTGTTTATCGTTGTCTCTGATTGGGAACCATATTTAGGCAGCCATATTCTTTAGGTCTCTTATGGGTGATTGTTCCTGTCTTTGTGTTTGTGGCACCAGATAGGACTGTTTTGGTTTTTTCACGTTTCTTGTTTTGTAGATTGTTGTACTTTCATCTTTATTAAAGATGTACAAAACTAACCACGCTGCATTTTGGTCCGCCTCTCTTTCCCCAGAAGAAAACCATTACAGAATCACCCACCAACCAAGGACCAAGTGGCGTGGTAAACAGAGGCAGCAGCAACAGCAGCAGCAGGAGAAGCAACAGGTGCAGCAGGAGCAACAGCAGCAGCAGCAGCAGGAGGAGCTAGCACGGCAGAGCGGCTGGAAGCCCGAGAGGCAGCCCCAAAAATTTCACGGGGGGGGGCACAGGGAGAGTGTGGCAGAGTCAGGAGTCAGACCTGAGCCAACTCCCCCTGTTTACCGTAAGGAGCCATGGATGGAATTGGAGCTGTTGGCGAAGCTGAGTGCTGAGTCTGAGAGTGTTGAGGATGTATTGGACAGAATAGAGAGAAGGCTGTTGGTTTGGCATAGTATGCAAGGCATTCGCCCTGAGGTGCGTGTCCCCAGCCCGGTACCACCAGTGCCGGCACCCCGCACCAGGCTGTCTCTCCGTCCCATCAACACAGGTGCTCCCGCCTGTCCGGCGCTACCGGGGTTTCAGCCCCTCAGTCCAGAGGCGCCAGAGCCACTCAGTCCAGAGGCGCCAGAGCTCCTCAGTCCAGCGCTGCCGGAGCCTTCCTCTCCAGCTATGCCGGAGCTTCCCGTCTGCCCAGCGCCATCTGAGCTACCCATCTGCCCAGCGCCATCAGCGCCGCCTGAGCCACCTGTCTGCCCAGTGCCGCCTGAGCCGCCCGTCTGCCCAGCGCCGCCAGTGCCGCCAGTCTGCAAGGAGCCGCCAGTGCCGCCAGTCTGCCAGGAGCCGCCAGTCTGCCAGGAGCCGCCAGTCAGCCCGGAGCCGCCAGTGCAGCCAGTCAGCCAGGAGCCGCCAGTGCCGCCAGTCAGCCAGGAGCCGCCAGTGCCGCCAGTCAGCCAGGAGCCGCCAGGATCCGTCAGATCCACCAGTCAGCCAGGATCCGCCATTCAGCCAGGATCCGCTAGTCTGCCAGGATCCGCCAGAGCTGCCAGTCTGCCAGGATCCGTCAGCCAGGATCCGCCAGGATCGCCAGTCAGCCAGGATCTGCCAGAACTGCCAGTCAGCCAGGATCTGCCAGATCCATCAACCTGCCTGAGCTTCCTCTCAGTCCTGAGCTTCCTCTCAATCCTGAGCTTCCTCTCAGTCGTGAGGCACCCCTCAGTCCAGGTGGACCCAAGTCCTTTGGGTACTGTCACACCCTGGCCTTAGTATTCTGTGTCTTCATTAGTATTTTGGTGAGGCCAGGGTGTGACATGGGGATTTATGTGGTTTGTTTTGTCTGGGGTTGTTTGTAGTAATGGGATTGTGGTTAGAGTAGTACTCTAGGTAAGTGTATGGTTGCCTAGAATGATTCTCAATCAGAGGCAGGTGTTTATCGTTGTCTCTGATTGGGAACCATATTTAGGCAGCCATATTCTTTAGGTCTCTTGTGGGTGATTGTTCCTGTCTTTGTGTTTGTGGCACCAGATAGGACTGTTTTGTTTTTTTCACGTTTCTTGTTTTGTAGATTGTTGTACTTTCATCTTTATTAAAGATGTACAAAACTAACCACACTGCATTTTGGTCCGCCTCTCTTTCCCCAGAAAACCGTTACAGCTGCGTTCAGGAGATCTACGTGTTTGATAGTGTGAGTTGGAAGCAGACGTTACAATCCCCCTTGGATTTGTTTCCTATTTTGTTGCATTACAACCTGTAATTTAAATGGATTTTTATTTGGATTTCATGTAATGGATATACACAAAGTGAAATGAGAAAGTCCTTGTTTAAAAAAAAATTTAAATGCAAGAGTGGTGCGTGCATAGTATCTATTCTCACCCCCTGTCACATGAGTTGACGCTGGAGAGACGAAGCAGGTACGAGGAGTAAAACATCTAATAAAGAATGGACATGGAACGAGACAGGAACACCGTCAGCATCCAAGAAACAAAGACAAAAAAACAATCAATGCATTAGCAGGGAATAGAGCTGGGGAACTGACAAATATAGGGGAGGTAATAACAGGTGATGAGTGAGTCCAACATCTTTGATGCGCGTGACAAGGGAAGGCAGGTGTGTGTAATACTTTGAACATCCTACGCAGCACCATTAAATCCATTATTAAAAATCAACAAACCTGCCAAGCGAGGGCCGCCCACCAAAACTCACAGACCAGGCAAGGAGGGCATTAATCAGAGAGGCAACAAAGAGACCAAACATAGCTGCAAAGCTAACACAGCTGCTCTACAGCGGAGATTGAAGTATCTGTCCACAGGACCACTTTAAGCCATGCACCCCACAGAGCTGGGCTTTGAGGAAGAATTTCAATAAGCATTTTTCTACGGCTGGCCATGGTTTCCACCGACCATTTCGAATCCCACCATACATTCTCCACTATACAATCTGGTTTCAGAGCTGGTCATGGGTGCACCTCAGCCACGCTCAAGGTCCTAAACGATATCTTAACCGCCATCGATAAGAAAAAATACTGTGCAGCCGTATTCATTGACCTGGCCAAGGCTTTCGACTCTGTCAATCACCACATCCTCATCGGCAGACTCGATAGCCTCGGTTTCTCATATGATTGCCTCGCCTGGTTCACCAACTACTTCTCTTATAGAGTTCAGTGTGTAAAATAGGAGGGCCTGTTGTCCGGGCCTCTGGTAGTCTCTATGGGGGTGCCACAGGGTTCAATTCTTGGACCGACTCTTCTCTGTATACATCAATGATGTCGCTCTTGCTGCTGGAGAGTCTCTGATCCACCTCTATGCAGACGACACCATTCTGTATACTTCTGGCCCTTCTTTGGACACTGTGTTAACAACCCTCCATACGAGCGTCAATGCCATACAACTCTCCTTCAGTGGCCTCCTATTGCTCTTGAATACAAGTAAAACTAAATGCATGCTCTTCAACCGATCGCTGCCTGCACCTGCCCGCCCGTCCAACCCACACCTCTGGACGGTTCTGACCTAGAATACGTGGACAACTACAAATACCTAGGTGTCTGGTTAGACTGTAAACTCTCCTTCCAGACTCACATCAACATCTCCAATCCAAAGTTAAATCTAGAATTGGCTTCCTACTTCGCAACAAAGCATCTTTCACTCATGCTGCCAAACATACCCTTGTAAAACTGACCATCCTACCGGTCCTCGACTTTGGCGATGTCATTTACAAAATAGCCTCCAATACCCCACAGTGCCATCCATTTTGTCACCAAAACCCCATATACTACCCACCACTGCGACCTGTACGCTCTTGTTGGCTGGCCCTCGCTTCATACTCGTCGTCAAACCCACTGGCTCCAGGTCATCTACAAGACCTTGCTGGTTAAAGTCCCCCCTTATCTCAGCTCGCTGGTCACCATAGCATCACCCACCTGTAGCACGCGCTCCAGCAGGTATATCTCTCTGGTCACCCCCAAAAACAAATTCTTCTTTTGGCCGCCTCTCCTTCCAGTTCTCTGCTGCCAATGACTGGAACGAACTACAAAAATCTCTGAAACTGGAAACACTTATCTCCCTCACTAGCTTTAAGCACCAGCTGCCAGAGCAGCTCACAGATTACTGCACCTGTACATAGCCCATCTATAATTTAGCCCAAACAACTACCTCTCCCTCTACTGTATTTATTTATTTTGCTCCTTTGCACCCCATTATTTCTATCTCTACTTTGCACATTCTTCCACTGCAAATCTACCATTCCAGTGTTTTACTTGCTATATTGTATTTACTTCGCCACCATGGCCTTTTTGTGTTGCCTTTATCTCCCTTATCTCACCTCATTTGCTCACATCATATATAGACTTATTTTTCTACTGTATTAGAGACTGTATGTTTGTTTTACTCCATGTGTAACTCTGTGTTGTTGTATGTGTCAAACTGCTTTGCTTTATCTTGGCCAGGTCGCAATTGTAAATAAGAACTTGCCTACCTGGTTAAATAAAGGTGAAATAAAATAAATGTTAAAAAAAGAGTGGACAGAAAAAATGTATTGTTTAATTAACCTCTCTGGGATATGTGGGACGGTAGCCTCCCACCTCGCCAACAGCCAGTGAAATTGCAGGGTGCCAAATTCAAACAACAGAAATCTTATAATTACAATTCCTCAAACATACAAGTATTATACACCCTTTTAATAATATACTTCTTGTTAATCCAGCCACAGTCTGATTTCAAAAAGGCTTTACGGCGAAAGCACACTTTGCGATTATGTTAGGTCAGCGCCTAGCCACAGAAAACCATACAGCCATTTTCCAAAGAAGGAGAGGTGTCACAAAAGACAGAAATAGCGTTAAAATTAATCACTAACTTTTGATGATCTTCACCGGATGGCACTCCCAGGACTCCATGTTAGACAATAAATGTGTTATGTTCATTTGAAATTGGTGTGTTTATGTTCAGAAATGCATTGTCTCAAACAAACATCTGGTGAAAGTGCAGAGAGCCACATCAAATTACAGAAATACTCATAAATATTGAAGAAACAAGTGTTAAACCTACGATTAAAGATAAACTTCTCCTTAATGCAACCGCTGTGTCAGATTTCAAAAAGGCTTTACGGCGAAAGCACTCTTTGTGATTTTGTTAGGTCAGCGCCTAGCCACAGAAAACCATTCAGCCATTTTCCAACCACGGAGAGGTGTCACAAAAGTCAGAAGTAGTGTTAAAATTAATCACTTACCTTTGATGATCTTTATCTGATGGTCTCCATGTTAGACAATAAATGTTTGTTTTGTTCAATAAAGTTAATCTTTATGTCGAAATACAGAGAGAGCATTTCATTCATCAATAAATAGTGGCTGAATTTATCCTCAAGCCGACTACTTTTTTCATGATCGTTAGGCTATTTGATGTGTAATTTGTAGTAAATGTTTATAAATAGTACCAAAATCCAGTATTCTGTATAGCTATAGATGGCAAGTAAGCCAGTGTTTTGAGGGTGGACTGATTGTATTATTTGGCATTAATAGAGTGGTTTTATGCACAACAACTTTCTATCCAAGCTGGGAGAGTGCATGAGGATGGCTCATGTCATGCAGGTTCAGGTAGGCTATACATGACATTTGTATATTCAAAAATATATATTGGTAGCTGATTAGTAGGCTTTTGCATTGGAAATTAATTGAACAATTTGCAATGTTTGAATTTCTAACTTTATTTACTAAACAAGTAATTACATTATTGCCGCCAGCCAGCAGACACATTATTGCCGCCAACCAGCAGACACCATGTATAGCTTTGTGAAATATGAGGCTTAAGATGAGGAAATGACGACTAAATAGACCTACCAGTGTGTGTGTACGTGTGTCTATCTCTTGGTTTCTTCTACCAACTGCAGTATTTTCAATGGGCCTATAACCCAGATAAAGTTGATGAAAATGTTGACATTCTCCTCACATGTTGTTCCACAAACTGAAACCGTTTCTCTCTGTTTATGTTTGGTGCATTAGTACAATTGGATTTGGAATTGAGTTAGTGCTGAGGCAAAGCAGTCTAACTTTCCTCTTTGAATAAATGCCTGTTGAATTCCATCCCCCAGGTGTGTAATGAAGAGATGACCTATGAAAAAAACATCAACGTCCTCTCTCCACCTCCAACCCCAGCAAATGTTCGCCTGCTCTGTGGACCTTTTCAACATCAAACAGCCAGGGTGTGTGTGTGTGTGTGTGTGTGTGTGTGTGTGTGTGTGTGTGTGTGTGTGTGTGTGTGTGTGTGTGTGTGTGTGTGTGTGTGTGTGTGTGTGTGTGTGTGTGGCGTTGGGGGATAAGGTTTGGGTGAGTCATTTTGATGACACTCATCCCAGGACCTTTTTTATGCCCGCCTCTGGTTGGCATTAAACGACTCCCTCTCCCTGGGCAGCAGATGCTTGTTCAGCTCATTTGCATTTCTCTTATCTGCCACATGAGACATCCAGACTACCACCTGTCATGAAACAGAGATAATTGTCAGCGACACCTTTCCAGGAAGTGCAGGTAGGGAAATAGACCGACATTTAAACCCCTATTAGTTTAATGGTAGTGCCAAAGAAGGATGCAGAACCAGGGCCTGGTTGGAAATAGGACAGCAACCAAACCCTTTCATGGTACCATTACTACAGACCACAAGAGTGCACCATTGTCCTTTCAAATGTGTATATTCATATATTTTAGCTTTTAAATAAAATACAAATCTGAAAAGCCACATTTCTATGTTTTCTTCCCTGCCATCTCGTCCCATTTACCCATGTGTTTTATAATGCTCCCTAACATATTGCCTTCAGAAACTTTCACTCCACTTGACTTTTTCCACATGTTGTTGTGTTACAGCCTGAATTTAAAATGTATTACATTTAGATTTGTTTTTGGCACTGGCCTAGACACAATACCCCATAATGTCAAAATGGAATTGTTTTTTAAAAATGTATACAAATGATAAATATTGAAAAGCTGAAATGTCTTGAGTCAATAAGTATTCTACTATTTTGTTATGGCAACCCTAAATATGTTCAGGAGGAAAAATGGACTTAACAAGTCACGTAAGTTGCATGGATCGTGTGTGCAATAATAGTGTTTAACATGGCTTTTGAATGACTACCACATCTCTTTACACCACACAATCAATTATCTGTAAGATCCCTCAGTCGAGCAGTGAATTTCCAACACAGATTCAACCACAAACACTAGAGAGGTTTCACAATGCATCGCCAAGAAGGGCACCTATTGGTAGATGGGTAAAAAATAATACAAAACAGTGAATATCCCTTTGAGCATGGTGAAGTTATCAATTACACTTTGGATGGTGTATCAATACACCCAGTCACTACAAAGATACAGGCGTCCTTCCTAACTCAGTTGATGGAGAGGAAGGAAACCGCTCAGGGATTTCCCCATTGTAACGGTTTTCTAGGTGTGAAGGAGAGTCGGACCAAAATGCAGCGTGTAGATTGCGATCCATAATTTGATAAACAAACGTAACACGAATCTAAATATAAACACTACAAAAACAATAAACGTAACGAAAACCGAAACAGCCTATACTTGTGAAAACGAACACATAGACAGGAACAAGGACACTAAGGACAATCACCCAACACAAACTCAAAGAATATGACTGCCTAAATATGGTTCCCAATCAGAGACAATGATAAACACCTGCCTCTGATTGAGAACCACTCCAGACAGCCATAGACTTTGCTAGATCACCCCACTAGCTACAATCCCAATATATACACACCATATACAAAAACCCATGCCACACCCTGGCCTGACCCAATACATGAAGATAAACACAAAATACTTTGACCAGGGCGTGACAGAACCCCCCTAAGGTGCGGACTCCCGAACGCACCTCAAAACAATAGGGAGGGTCCGGGTGGGCGTCTGTCCATGGTGGCGGCTCCGGCGCGGGATGTGGACCCCACTCAGTCAATGTCTTAGTCCCCTTTCCTCGCGTCCCTGGATAGTCCACCCTCGCCGCCGACCATGGCCTAGTAGTCCTCACCCAGAACCCCACTGGACTGGGGAGCAGATTGGGACTGAAGGGCAGCTCGGGAGTGAGGGGAAGCTTGGGAGTGAGAGAAAGCTCGGCAGTGAGAGAAAGCTCGGGAGTGAGAGAAAGCTCGGGAGTGAGAGGAAGCTCAGGAGTGAGAGAAAGCTCGGGAGTGAGAGGAAGCTCAGGCAGGTAGATAGATCTACCAGATCCTGGCTGGCTGGTGGTTTCAGCAGATCCTGGCTGACTGGCAGATCCTGGCTGACTGGCGGATCTGGCGGATCCTGGCTGACTGGCAGATCCTGGCCGACTGGCAGATCCTGGCCGACTGGCAGATCCTGGCCGACTGGCAGTTCTGGCAGATCCCGGCTGACTGGCAGATCTGACAGAGATCGGATCTGGAAGAGTCGGTTGACTGGCGGATCTGGAAGAGTCTGGATCTGGAAGAGTCTGGCGGATCTGGAAGAGTCTGGCTGACTGGCAGATCTGGAAGAGTCTGGCTGACTGGCGGATCTGGAAGAGTCTGGTTGACTGGCGGATCTGGAAGAGTCTGGTTGACTGGCAGATCTGGAAGAGTCTGGTTGACTGGCAGATCTGGAAGAGTCTGGTTGACTGGCAGATCTGGAAGAGTCTGGCTGACTGGCAGATCTGGAAGAGTCTGGTTGACTGGCAGATCTGGAAGAGTCTGGTTGACTGGCGGATCCTGGCAGACTGAAAGATCTGGCTGCTCCATGCTGACTGGCGGCTCTGGCTGCTCCACGCTGACTGGCGGCTCTGGCTGCTCCATGTAGGCTGACAGCTCTGGCGGCTTCTTACAGACGAGCAGCTCTGGCGGCTCCGTGCAGACTGGCAGCTCCTTGCAGACTGACAGCTCCTTGCAGACTGGCAGCTCCTTGCAGACTGACAGCTCCTTGCAAACTGACAGCTCCTTGCAGACTGACTGCTCCATGCAGGCGGGCAGCTCTGGCTGCTCCATGCAGGCTGGCAGCTCTGGCTGCGCTGAACAGACAGGAGACTCCAGCAGCACTGTAGAGGAAGAAGGCTCTAGCTGTGCTGAAAAGGTGGGAGACTCCGGCAGCGCAGGAGAGGAGAAAGGCTCCGGCAGCGCAGGAGAGGAGAAAGGCTCCGGCAGCGCTGGAGAGGCGAGGCGCACTGTAGGCCTGATGCGTGGTGCTGGCACTGGTGGTACTAGACCGTGAACACGCACAGGAAGCCTGGTGCGGGGAGCTGCTACCGGAGGGCTGCGGTGTGGAGGTGGTACTGGATAGACCGGACCGTGCAGGCGCACTGGAGCTCTTGAGCACCGAGCCTGCCCAACCTTACCTGGTTGAATGCTCTCGGTCGCCCTGCCAGTGCGGCGAGGTGGAATAGCCCGCACTGGGCTATGCAGGCGAACCGGAGACACCGAGCGCAAGGCTGGTGCCATGTAAGCCGGCCCAAGGAGACGCACTGGGAACCAGATGCGTAGAGCCGGCTTCATGGCATTTGGCTCGACGCTCAATCTAGCCCGGCCGATACGCGGAGCTGGAATATACCGCACCGGGCTATGCACCCGCACTGGGGACACCTTGCGCACCACTGCATAACACGGTGCCTGCCCGGTCTCTCTAGCCCCCCGGTAAGCACAGGAAGTTGGCGTAGGTCTCCTACCTAGCGTCGCCATGCTCCCTGTGAGCCCCCCCCCAAGAAATTTTTGGGGCTGACTCTCGGGCTTCCATCCGCTTCGCCGTGCTGCTTCCTCATACCTGCGCCTCTCAGCTTTCGCCGCCTCCAGTTCTTCCTCCCATGTCCATTTCTCCAGGTAGTGCAGCCTCTCCCACTGCAGCTGCTGCTGCTCCTGCTGCTGCTGCCTCTGTTGCCTCTCCTGTGGCTCCTGCCTGTTGACACGCTGCTTGGTCCGTTTGTGGTGGGTGATTCTGTAACGGTTTTCTAGGTGTGAAGGAGAGTCGGACCAAAATGCAGCGTGTAGATTGCGATCCATAATTTAATAAACAAACGTAACACGAATCTAAATATAAACACTACAAAAACAATAAACGTAACGAAAACCGAAACAGCCTATACTTGTGAAAACTAACACATAGACAGGAACAAGGACACTAAGGACAATCACCCAACACAAACTCAAAGAATATGACTTCCTGAATATGGTTCCCAATCAGAGACAACGATAAACACCTGCCTCTGATTGAGAACCACTCCAGACAGCCATAGACTTTGCTAGATCACCCCACTAGCTACAATCCCAATATATACACACCACATACAAAAACCCATGCCACTTCGACCAGGGTGTGACACCCATGAGGCCAATGGTGACTTTAAACAGTTACAGAGTTTAATGGCTGTGATAGGAGAAAACTGAGGATGGATCAACAACATTATAGTTACTCCACAAAACTAACCTTATTGACAGAGTTGAAAGAACAAATATTCCAAAACATGCATCCTGTTTGCAACAAGGCACTTTTTATTTGTATTTTTTATTTACCTTTATTTAACCAGGTAGGCCAGTTGAGAAGAAGTTCTCATTTACAACTGCGGCCTGGCCAAGATAAAGCATAGCAGTGTGACAAAAACAACAACACAGAGTTACACATGGGATAAACAAACGTACAGTCAATAACACAATAGAAAAATATGTATACAGTGTTTGCAAATTAAGTAAGGAGGTAAGGCAATAAATAGGCCATAGTGGGGAAGTAATTACAATTTAGCAATTAACACTGGAGTGATAATGTGCAGATGAGGATGTGCAAGTAGAAATATTGGTGTGCAAAAGAGCAAAAAAACTAAAAGCAAATATGGGGATGAGGTATGTAGTTTCAATGGGTTATTTACACATGGGCTATGTAAGCTGCTCTGACAGCTAATGCACTACAGTAATACTAGAAAAGAAATGTTGCAAAACAATTAACTTTTTGTCCAAAATACAAAGTGTTATGTTTGGGGCAAATCCAATACAACACAGTACTGAGTACTACTCTCCATAGTTTCAAGTATAGTGGTGGCTGCATTAAGTTATGGGTATGTTTGTTATTGATTAGGACTGGGGAGTTTTTCAGGATAAAATAAAAACTGAATGGAGCTACGCACAGGCAAAATCCTGGAGGAAAATCTGTTCAGTCTGCTTTTCCCCAGACACTGGGAGAATAATTCATCTTTCAGCAGGACAATAACCTAAAACACAAGGCCAGATGTACACTGTAGTTACTTACCAAGAAGACAGTGAATGTTCCTGGTTGCCCGAGTTGGTTTTGACTTAAATCTGCGGCAAGACCTGAAATTGGTTGTCTAGCAATGATCAACAACCAATTTGGCAGAGCTTGAAGAATAATGGGAAAATGTTGCACAATCATTTACATTTTAGTCATTTAGCAGACACGCTTATCCAGAGCAACTTACAGGAGCAATTAGGGTGAAGTGCCTTATTCAAGGGCACATCAACTGACTTTTCACCTAGTCCTCTTGGGGATTCAAACCAACAACCTTTCAGTTACTGGCCCAACACTTTTAAACACTAGGCTATCTGTCTCACTGTAGTTGTGGAAAGCTCTTAGAGACTTACCCAAAAAGACTCACAGCTGTAATCGCTGCCAAAGGTTATTCCAACATGTATATTGACCCAGGGGTTTGAATACTTCCTTAATCAAGATATAGTAGTGTTGTATTTTTCATAATAAATTGAAAAAAATAATTGTGTCGCTTGTTGACCAAAAATGACAATTAAATCGATTTTAATCCCACTTTGTAACACAACAAAATGTGGAAGAAGTCGAGGGATATGAATACTTTCTGAAGGCACTGTATGTCATTTGTTTTAGAGAGACCATGAACAAAATTAATGATGATTAAATGTTTTCATGGGTGTGTCCCAATAATCTCCTTTCTTCTGAAGTGTGCACTCGTTCACTACTCTCCACAAATTTTAAATCGTGTTAATTGGTGTTGCCATGGTCTAATGGGAGTTTCAATACATACTACTAGTAATTTCCTTTCAAATCCATCAATGGAAGTGAGCAAGTGCACACTACGGTAGATATAAGAGATAATCGGGACACACCATGAACCACCCATGCCAGAAGTAATCATAGGTCTGTCTTCACACTTCCCAGTAACAATGGTGCTTCAATGGAAGTCATCTGAATGCTATTCCATGCTATTCATGGGCTATATGTATGCTAATTACTTCTTTGTGATCAGATACAACTACATGCCTTGACATACTGATAACATGCAAACGTCCCATAGAAGCTGTAGTAACTTTTATGAGCACACTGGACTGGAGCTTTGGTGTTAAACTGTTCATTTGTTATAACCTTTAATGATCATGCTGGAATAGATCCTTCTGTGCTAAACTGTTCATTTGGTATAAAATGACAACCGCACAGCCTTTCTCATGGGAAGGAAGCTCTGACACCCATAGTGGCTTAACCTTTCCAAAGAGCTCCATGCTGCTTGCACTGCAGCAAATGTCGCCTCGCTTCTTTTTATTGGTATCTTGTTCATCTCTACCATCTAATTCCTTGGATTTTGGAAATTGGTTTTATGTCATATAATGTTGCAGACTTGGTTTAATCTCGCACCTTTACTGAACTTTTTGTTTGTGTCAGCTGATGTGAACGTTTGAGATGGTGAGAGTTGCTCTAAAGAGAGAATGTGTTCTCAGTCAACTTACCTGTTAAAAAACAAGGGCAAATGATTAAAATGAGCAAGAGCTCCCATTGACAGGTTATAGTTAGCTAACGCACTTTTGTATATCGCGCTGTAATGTACATTTGACCTTATTTTAGTGCTCCAAAAACGTAACACTTCCAGGTCAACTGTAATATGAATAACACTGTAAAGCACAATTTCTCCCCTTGCCAGCAAAATCAATGATGAGACATTCATGCTGCCCGTCTCTAAATGATTTAAGAAGGCAATGAGCGCCGTCAGATGGGGAAGCAAAACCTAATGCGCGATAGGGAAAGAGGGAGATTAGCCGTGTGGGGAAAAGGCCTTTTTCACTCCATCTTTCCAACATCACTTCTAAAATGTAAATAAAACATGATAAAGAATTTATATAATGTGTCATTACATACCTATTTGAAGGTTTGTGTCGAATTTGAATCGGATTTTTAGGGCAGCGCAAAAGTTATCTTCAGAAGCAAACAGCGGCTGTCACGTCAGTGATGACGCAAAAATGAATGCATTCAGTTGTATCCCCCCTTACCCTATCCCTGTCCCCTTTCTTGTTTTTAAACCGCGAGAGAAGCGCTACACGTGGTGGAGAGAGGCTGTACGACACAGAATGAGTTGCATTATGCGTGCTGTACGTTACGTCATGACACGTCACAATTTTACGTACAGCGTCAGAGGGGTCCGTTTAAAAAAAAAAATCTCTCCAATTCTATCGGGCCATTACCATGTCAATTAACGCTTAAATACAAACGTAGTTCACACCCCAGATTTGGCTGCCAACACAGTCCCCATAGTCCCATTAGGTTTCATTGCAGCCTCATTTGATTGTCTCGGTTGTTCAAATTTGTGCGGAATGGGGTTAGTCAACAGTAATAATCAGGAGAAAATAATTTGGTAATCTAGGTGACCTGAATCCTGGGTCTAGGCAGGGCTATGGGCTGATGAGTCAGCTAGTTAGCTAGGCTATTCCGTCTTGACAAGCTAACTAGTCTACACTTGATTTGAATTTGTTCTGCTACGGACAAAGTCAAACTGCAGTTGCCTCCTACCCTGACCTTGAGACAACACATGCTAGCAACTCCAAAGTAACATAATGGCGGTATTCATTTAAAACTCACCTCCTGCATGCGATTAAAAAAAATACAATAAAAAGTCATTTGTTTTAAAAAAAACACCACCAATAAAAAGGGGACTTTTTTTTCATAGGAGGGCAAACGGGCAGGTGCTCCATGAACCCTAGGGCTCTATCTGAGCACGTGCCTGGGTCTTGGTGACCCATCATGATCCTATCCAGGAAGACGAAGTATCATCATGGCCTTGTTTTTTTACAGAGAGCCGTGTGTGTCTGGGGCAGCTCTAATTGTTGGTAAATGAGAATGGCCTTGGGTGAGGCTGAGGAGCAGCTGGCTGTCTGTAGGGACCTTCACAGCTGTTGGAATCACAGCCGTATGCCCTCGGATGCATATCCTGCCCACAAACATGTTCCCAGAGAGTTTTTGTTTGTGTGTGTGTGTGTGTGTGTGTGTGTGTGAGTGCGTGCGTGCGTGCGCATGTGTCCTATTGAGGACACAGTCCACTGATAGGTATCTAACCATGTAGGAAATGTATATTAACTTTGCCTGTGACTTTGAATAGTAGCAAACACATCATATGCTTCCACTTTCTGAAATGTAGAATCCTCTGACAAATACTTGATGCTGCATTTGAGAACCATTCAGACTCCAGACACTGAAAGTTATTCCAACATGCATCACCTTGGTTAAACTATATTGAAAACACAGCTTGAGATGCAATACGAGCAATGACACAGAAGGCATAGGGATGGGCAGTGAAGACCGATTCCAGAAAATCAGGACAGTCCCAGCTGTTAGCCTGGAGACTTTAAAGATGGGTTCAGGAGATGTTGACGTGTTTCTGTTGATTTCACCCTTATGGCACCTCAGACCCTCCCCTGTCATCCCACTGATGCCACATGGGGATCAAATCAGACAGGATTCTCAGTACTGTATTGTATGTCCGATCTCCCTCTATCACAAATACTATTTGAAATGGTTTAGTTAACTTTAGCTTGCCTGGAGTGTCAGATAGGCACGGTTTGCATATTTGCAATTATTATATTGGTTTCATTGCGCCAGGCAAGTTCAGTCAAGCATAGATAAAGTATTTTAAATGAATTCTAATTTGAACCGAGGTCTGCTCCATCACATAGCAGTGTCCTTTACTCCCTACATGATCAACACTCGGGCAACAATAATAAGTCAATCTCCTAAATGCCATCCTACAGCTAAGACAAATCTGATCAAATTGATGATCTTCTTTAAAGATGTTTCTCACATGATATCAGAGCCAATGGACAATTTGAAGGAACGAGAAGAAGCTAAATGGTGTAACTCATTGACAACCCCAGTCTTGGAGTTTGAGAGTAGACACCATATGAAAGGCTAATGAAGCCGTCAAGCGTATGTCCTTTAAACATGTAATGTTCAGGTCTCTTTTCTCTCGAAGGCGTGTTTACTGTATCAACTGAACTGAAAAGGGTCACATTTAAGATCTGCAACAAATATTTCAGTTTGTTTCACCTTTTATTTAAAAACATTTTTTTTGCAAAAGCAACATTGGTGTACCTTGGACAAAAAAACAAAACATACACTGCGTTTCTCTGGTCCCAACCTTCAACTGTTGACTCACCCACAATAGGAATAAGACAAAAGTGACCATAGTTCCTACTTTACTCTGCTGCCCTTTCAGCACTCTCATCAGGATTTCTATCACGCTCTTTGTGCGGAGGAAGTCTGCCTATTTCCCCCTCTCACTCAGATGCTCTCCTCCACCATATGAACACTTAGCTAGAGCTGATGGGATTAAATCAAATCTAAATGTATTTGACACATTGCGCCGAATACAATAGGTGTAGAACTTACATTGAAATGCTTACTTACAAGCCCTTAACCATCAATGCAGTTAAGAAAAAATAAGTTAAAGTATTTACTAAAATAAACAGAGGTAAAAAATTTATAAAATGTTTTTTTTAAAATAAGAAAATAGGGAGCAACAATAAAATAACACTAGTGAGGCTATATACAGAGGGTACCGGTACAGAGTTAATGTGGGGGGCACAGCTTAGTCGAGGTAATTGAGATAATATGTACATGTAGGTTGGGGGGGGTTAATGCAAATAGTCTGGGAAAAAGTATTGATTGGTAGTTCAGGAGTCTTATGGCGTGGGGGTAGAAACTGTTACGAAACATTTTGGACCTAGACTTGGCACTCTACTACCGCTTGCCATGAGGTAGCAAAGAGAACAGTATGGCTAGAGTGGCTGGAGTCCTTAGGGCCTTCCTCTGACACCACCTGGTAAAGAGGTCCTGGATGGCAGGAAGCTTGGCCCCAGTGGTGTACTGGGCTGTACGCACTACCCTATGTAGTGCCTTGGGGTCGGAGGCCGAGCAGTTGCCATACCAGGCAGTGGTGCAACCAGTCAGGATGCTCTCGATGGTGCAGCTGTAAAACGTTTTGAGGATCATAAAATTGATGTATAAAGCCCTTCTTAAATCAGCTGATATCTCAAAGTGCTGTACAGAAACCCAGCATAAAACCCCAAACAGCAAGCAATGCAGGTGTAGAAGCACGGTGGCTTGGAAAAACTCCCTAGAAAGGCCAAAACCTAGGGAGAAACCTAGAGAGGAACCAGGCTATGAGGGGTGGTCAGTCCTCTTCTGGCTGTGCCAGGTGGAGATAACAGAACATGGCCAAGATATTCAAATGTTCATAAATGACCAGCATGGTCAAATAATAATAATCACAGTAGATGTCGAGGGTGCAACAGGTCAGCACATCAGGAGTAAATGTCCGTTGGCTTTTCATAACCGATCATTAAGAGTATTTCAACCGCTCCTGCTGTCTCTAGAGAGTTGAAAACAGCAGGTCTGGGACAGGTAGCATGTCCGGTGAACAGGTCAGGGTTCCATAGCCGTAGGCAGAACAGTTGAAACTGGAGCAGCAGCACGGCCAGGTGGACTGGGGACAGCAAGGAGTCATCATGCCAGGTAGTCCTGAGGCATGGTGCTAGGGCTCAGGTCCCCTGAGAGAGAGAAAGAGAGAATTAGAGAGCATACTTAAATTCACACAGGACACCGGATAAGACAGGAGACAGATATAACAAACTGACCTTAGCCCCCCGACACATAAACTACTGCAGCATAAATACTGGAGTCTGAGACAGGAGGGGACAGGAGACACTGTGGCCCCATCCGATGATACCCCCAGACAGGGACAAACAGGAAGGATATAACCCCACCCACTTTGCCAAGCACAGCCCCCCACACCACTAGAGGGATATCTTCAACCACTAACTTACCATCCTGAGACAAGGCCGAGTACAGCCCACAAAGATCTCCGCCACGGCACAACCCAAGGGGGGGGCATCAACCCAGACAGGAAGACCACATCAGTGACTCAACCCACTCAAGTGACGCACCCCTCCTGGGGATGGCATGGAAGAGCACCAGTAAGCCAGTGACTCAGACCCTGTAATAGGGTTAGAGGCAGAGAATCCCAGTGGAGTGAGGGGAACCAGCCAGGCAGAGACAGCAAGGGCGGTTCGTTGCTCCAGTGCTTTTCCGTTCACCTTCACACTCCTGGACCAGACTACACTCAATCATAGGACCTACTAAAGAGATGAGTCTTCAATAAAGACTTAAAGGTTTGAGACCGAGTCTGCGTCTCTCACATGGGTAGGCAGACCATTCCATAAAAATGGAGCAATATAGGAGAAAGCCCTGCCTTCAGCTGTTTGCTTAGAAATTCTAGGAACAATTAGGAGGCCTGCGTCTTGTGACCGTAGCGTACATGTAGGTATATACGGCAGGACCAAATCGGAAAGATGGGTAGGAACAAGCCCATGTAATGCTTTGTAGGTTAGCAGTAAAACCTTGAAATCAGCCCTTGCCTTTAAAAGGAAGCCAGTGTAGGGAGGCTAGTAGTGGAGTAAAATTATAATTTTTTTGGGTTCTATTCAGGACTCTAGCAGCCGTATTTAGAACTAACTGAAGTTTATTTAGTGTCATTTTTCTGCAGAAATAATGTTAGGCTGAGGATTTAAAAATGACTGTTTGTATTTGTAACCCACAACTAACAAAGTATTCTCAAGGAGATGATCAAGAGATTCAATGATAAGAGATCATACTGCTGGTGTCCTTTACAAAGGAGGGGAGCTGTTCTGCAAGTGGTCTAATAAGAGATTCAACAAGTCGATGAAGGGGCCGTTACTGCATCAATGCCCACTGCAATAGGGCACCCTGAAGGTTATGTAACATTCTTAAGTAATTTTGAAAGTAGCACTTTTAGGCCGTTGTATATCCAAAAAGTTGTGTTATTTTTTTGGTGATTTGACGAGAACTTAAATACACATCTAGGACAGTGTGAAGAAAGGGTTTTGAAATTGGCAAGTGGGGTCACTTCTGAGTTTCTTATAAAAGGTGATGTCAAGCAGTAGTCTGACACTCATTTACATAAACTGTCCTATCCATGAGTACAACCGACCCACCCTTATCAGCAGGGCAGGTAACGACTGACGTATCGGATTGTAAATCAAGCAGAGCTTGTTTCTCTTCCTTAGGTAAATGATGGAAAGATATGTACGCATCTTTGTTCTTAAGGAGATTACCAACATATTTTTCAACAAGTCTACAATACGTCTCAATAGAGTGATTGTGATTGGCTGGAGGTACAAAATAACTCTTACTTCTAAAAAAGGAGTCGAAGTATATGCAGGAGTGAAGACTACATCTTCAGTTGAAATGTCAGGATTAGGGGAACTAAAATATTCCCTTAAACGGATGTAAAAAAAAAAAAAATTTTACGTGCCTAACTTAACATCGAAATCATTACACTGAGTTGTAGGCACAAAAGACAACCCTTTATTAAGGAGACATGGGCAGGGCTTGATAAATTAAAGACACTTAGTCTCCTGGGTTCTGGGACAGTGTCAACAGTCCCCTCTGCCTCTGGACCCCCTATGCTGGACTTGGAAGAGGGACCATAATAAATACAAATACAACATTTTCCACCAAAACCACTTGGCAATGGCAGATTGTTACATTTGGTTTACAACTAAATGAAAACAGTCGATTTGAAACTCTCAAAACTCTTTCCGGTATCAGGTGGTCTGCCCATGAACAAGCCACAAAAGCATTATGCCAATGTTAGTCAGTCACTTCTAGAAGTATCTGAGGATGAAAATCTAACTCTGGCGACTTGCAATGAAGCTCTAAAACTATACCCAAATGGATAAACTTGAGATTTTCCCTGCACTGCACTTCAAGCAGGAACTGGACCTGTCTAACACTTTGTTTGGTGGACCTGTCTAACACAATCCCTACCATTGTGTCGCTGAGTTGTCGTAGCACTGCTGCAAATGTAAATTGTCCCATGCGCGTTGGCAGTCATGATGTAAGTATCCTAATTCATGTCCCTATAACTCCCCAGAATACCTCTGTCAACCCTATAGCTATTGTATGCAGTAATGACAGTGGGGCAAAAAAATTATTTAGTCAGCCACCAATTGTGCAAGTTCTCCCACTTAAAAAGATGAGAGAGGCCTGTCATTTTCATCATAGGTACACTTCAACTATGACAGACAAAATGAGAGAGAAAGAATCCAAAAAATCACATTGTAGGATTTTTAATGAATCTATTTGCAAATTATGGTGGAAAATAAGTATTTGGTCACCTACACACAAGCAAGATTTCTGGCTCTCACAGACCTGTAACTTCTTCTTTAAAATGCTCCTCTGTCCTCCACTCGTTACCTGTATTAATGGCACCTGTTTGAACTTGTTATCAGTATAAAAGACACCTGTCCATAACCTCAAACAGTCACACTCCAAACTCCACTATGGCCAAGACCAAAGAGCTGTTAAAGGACACCAGAAACAAAATTGTAGACCTGCACCAGGCTGGGAAGACTGAATCTGCAATAGGTAAGCAGCTTGGTTTGAAGAAATCGACTGTGGGAGCAATTATTAGGAAATGGAAGACATACAAGACCACTGATAATCTCCCTCGATCTGGGGCGCCACACAAGATCTCACCCCGTGGGGTCAAAATGATCACAAGAACGGTGAGCAAAAATCCCAGAACCACACGGGAGGACCTAGTGAATGACCTGCAGAGAGCTGGGACCAAAGTAACAAAGCCTACCATCAGTAACACACTACGCCGCCAGGGACTCAAATCCTGCAGTGCCAGACGTGTCCCCCTGCTTATGCCAGTACATGTCCAAGCCCGTCTGAAGTTTGCTAGAGAGCATTTGGATGATCCAGAAGAAGATTGTGAGAATGTCATATGGTCAGATGAAACCAAAACAGAACTTTTTGGTAAAAACTCAACTCGTCGTGTTTGGAGGACAAAGAATGCTGAGTTGCATCCAAAGAACACCATACCTACTGTGAAGCATGGGGGTGGAAACATCATGCTTTATGGCTGTTTTTCTGCAAAGGGACCAGGACGACTGATCCGTGTAAAGGGAAGAATGAATGGGGCCATGTATTGTGAGATTTTGAGTGAAAACCTCCTTCCATCAGCAAGGGCATTGAAGATGAAACGTGGCTCAGTCTTTCAGCATGACAATCTCCAAACACACAAAAAAAGTCTGTGTTGCCCAGCAACAGCCCCAAAACATCACTGCTCTAGAGGAGATCTGCATGGAGGAATGGGCCAAAATACCAGCAACAGTGTGGGAAAACCTTGAGAAGACTTACAGAAAACGTTTCACCTCTGTCATTGCCAACAGAGGGTATATAACAAAGTTTTGAGATAAATTTTGTTATTGACCAAATACTTATTTTCCACCATAATTTGTAAATAAATTCATTAAAAATCCTACAATGTGATTTTCTGTTTAAAAAAAACATTGTCTGTCATAGTTTAAGTGTACCTATGATGACAATTACAGGCCTCTCTCATCTTTTTAAGTGGGAGAACTTGCACAATTGGTGGCTGACTAAATACTTTTTTGCCCCACTGTATGGTTGAGAAGAATGAGGCAAAAGGCATGGCTAATAAGTCTGGCTGAACACCCGATTGACAAAAGTACTGTAAATTGAGAAATCATGTGACTAAACTTAACAAAAAGAAGAATAAACTGTACTATGAAACAAAGATAAGCTGCAAAACCCTCTGATATTGCCAACTACTTTAATTATTTTGTTCACTGGCAAGATTAACAAACTTAAGCATGACATACCAAAAACAAATTATGAACCTACACAACCATGCATAAATGACCAAATTATTAAAGACAAGCATTGTAATTTTGGATTCCGTAAAGTGAGCATGTGAGGTGAAAAAAGTATTGTTGTCTATTAACAATGATAAGCCACCAGCTCTGACAACTTGGATGGAAAATTACTGAAGATGATACCGAACGACACTGCCACTCCTATTTGCTATCTCTTCAATCTAAGCCTATAGGAAAGTTAGTGCCCTCAGGCCTGGAGGGAAGCAAAATACATTTAAATTCAATTCAATTCAAGGGGCTTTATTGGCATGGGAAATGTGTTAACATTGCCAAAGCAAGTGAGGTAGATAATATACAAAAGTGAAATAAACAATAGAAATTAACAGTAAACATTCCACATACAAAGTTTCAAAACAATAAAAACATTACAAATGTCATATATATATATATATATATATATATATATATATATATATATATATATATATATATAGTGTTGTAACAATGTACAAATGGTTAAAGTACACAGGGGGAAATAAATAAGCATAAATATGAGTTGTATTTACAATGGTGTTTGTTCTTTACTGGTTGCCCTTTTCTTGTGGCAACAGGTCACAAATCTTGCTGCTGTGATGGCACACTGTGGAATTTCACCCAGTAGGTAAGGGAGTTTATCAAAATTTGATTTGTTTTCGAATTCTTTGTGGATCTGTGTAATCTGAGGGAAATATGTCTCTCTAATATGGTCATACATTGGGCAGGAGGTTAGGAAGTGCAGCTCAGTTTCCACCTCATTTTGTGGGCAGTGAGCACATAGCCTGTCTTCTCTTGAGAGCCATGTCTGCATACGGCGGCCTTTCTCAATAGCAAGGCTATACTCACTGAGTCTGTACATAGTCAAAGCTTTCCTTAAGTTTGGGTCAGTCAGTGGTTAGGTATTCTGCCACTGTGTTCTCTCTGTTTAAGGCCAAATAGCATTCTAGTTTGCTCTGTTTTTTTGTTAATTCTTTCCAATGTGTCAAGTAATTATCTTTTTGTTTGCTCATGATTTGGTTGGGTCTAATTGTGCTGCTGTCCTGGGGCTCTGTGGGGTTTGTTTGTGTTTGTGAACAGAGCCCCAGGACCAGCTTGCTTAGGGGACTCTTCTCCAGGTTCATCTCTCTGTAGGTGATGGCTTTGTTATGGAAGGTTTGGGAATCGCTTCCTTTTAGGTGGTTGTAGAATTTAACGGCTCTTTTCTGGATTTTGATAATTAGTGTGTATCGACCTAATTCTGCTCTGCATGCATTATTTGGTGTTCTACATTGTACACGGAGGATATTTTTGCAGAATTCTGCATGCAGAGTCTCAATTTGGTGTTTGTCCCATTTTGTGAAGTCTTGGTTGGTGAGCGGACCCCAGACCTCACAACCATAAAGGGCAATGGGCTCTATGACTGATTCAAGTATTTTTAGCCAGATCCTAATTGGTATGTTGAATTTTATGTTCCTTTTGATGGCATAGAATTCCCTTCTTGCCTTGTCTCTTAGGTCGTTCACAACTTTGTGGAAGTTACCTGTGGTGCTGATGTATAGGCCAAGGTATGTATAGCTTTTTGTGTGCTCTAGGGCAACGGTGTCCAGATGGAATTTGACATTTGCTCAGTACATTGTTTTCATTGAGGAAATGTACGAGTCTGCTGTTAATGATAATGCAGAGAATTTTCCCAAGGTTACTGTTGACGCATATCCCACAGTAGTTATTGGGGTCAAATTTGTCTCCACTTTTGTGGATTGGGGTGATCAATCCTTGGTTCCAAATATTGGGGAAGATGCCAGAGCTAAGGATGATGTTAAAGAGTTTTAGTATAGCCAATTGGAATTTGTTGTCTGTATCATTTCATTATCATTTCATTAAGGACACCGTCAACACCACAGGCCTTTTTGGGTTGGAGGGTTTTTATTTTGTCCTGTAGCTCATTCAAGGTAATTGGAGAATCCAGTGGGTTCTGGTAGTCTTTAATAGTCGATTCTAAAATATGTATTTGATCATGAATATGTTTTTGCTCTTTATTTTTTGTTATAGAGCCAAAAAGATTGGAGAAGTGGTTTACCCATACATCTCCATTTTGGATAGATAATTATTTGTGTTGTTGTTTGTTTAGTGTTTTCCAATTTTCCCAGAAGTGGTTAGAGTCTATGGATTCTTCAATGACATTGACCTGATTTCTGACGTGCTGTTCCTTCTTTTTCCTTAGTGTATTTCTGTATTGTTTTAGTGATTCACCATAGTGAAGGCGTAGACTCAGGTTTTCCCGGTCTCGGTTTTTGGTTGGACAGGTTTCTCAATTTCTTTCTTAGATTTTTGCATTCTTCATCAAACCATTTGTCATTGTTGTTTTCTATTTGAGATTTTTAGATTTGATAGGGAAGATGAGAGGTCAAACCCATGAATAGCAAAGCACCCTTTACTGGCTCAAACAGCCGGCCAATCAGCATATTACCAACCCTTAGTAAACTTTAGGGGGATGTATGGCTTTACATCCCCTGCTATATTGTGAATTCAGAATTCCCTTTCTAACAGGACACAGAGGGTGTTCTTTAAAGTGGAACTGACAGCATTTTAGCAATATTAAAATCTGATCATATACACCCCCAGGAAGAGTATGACACTTTTTTTTTCAAAAACATTTTCTGACAACTGAGCTCTTAAGTATGGTCCTTTTCACGTTTTCATAAATTCATAGAATGTTTGAGAATGACGTGTAGCAATATAGAGAGGCAAGGTGGCCTTGCATTTGGACAATTAATAGACACTGCAGGTAATAAAACGTAATAAAAGCATGTGTCTATTCAGACCGCAGCGCCATAGCCAATCACAGCTACGGTGTGGTCAATATTCAAATAAGCCACAGACATAAGCACACTTGGCACCATCAAGATGCGAATGTTTATTTTCTACACAAGTTTCATCCTAAGAACAGATTGTAGTGGTAAAATAAAAAGGTAGATATTTTTTGGTGCCATTTAGGGAAAATATAATTTTAAGGATCACTCCAGTCAGAAGAGGCTCAGCGATCGTTCATTTCAATGCATTTGTTATGGCCTCTATGGAGCCAGATAACTGCCAAAAGGTTGAACGTACATATCATTAGGATCTTAAGAAAATCCATAAATAAATTGTTATGATCGTAAGAAAAGCCATGTATGAAACGCAGGGACGCCACCCCCCTAAAATATGAATTATGCTGCTGCAGAGGCTGCTACACACGCTAGTGACACTTAGGTCTACTTGAAGTAACATTTTGGTTAGCGTTAGCTACTGCTGTGGCTTGAGACTGCTAGCTAACAGTAAACTGACAGGAAAAGGCTCTGACAGGACTGATTCACGGAGATAGGGTACGATGTGAATTTGTGGTAAATTAGAACAGAGAGAGTATTCACTACTATAGACTTTGGTCATAATCAAAGATTTCTTAACCAATACGTTTTTATGTGAGGCTGCCTGTAAGTTAGTGTAACAGACATTGCGAGCTAGCTAATGGTGACGTTAACGGTGTCTTTTAAATTCAACATAAATTATGTGGCGATGATATCTAGTTAACGTTGTATTTAATGTAGTTTTGCTATCTGTGCCAGGCTATAAATGAGACAGATGACGTAACATCATGCACATATCTTTTCATACTCAATTGCTTTCGGTCAGTAGGCCATTGCAAAACAATTATCAGACGGTCACCTGTAGAAAAGGTGCCATAGTGTTGATCACAATGTCATTGTATTATCCTCAATTTCTTAACTGTAGGCTAGCTAACGACTAACGTTAGATGGATATATGGAAATCGGGAACTTCTGGCGGTCAAGATGGTACTGTAGGAGTGGAGGCACTGGCTTGAAGGGGCGGAACATCCATTCTTAGTGTGGACAGACCATAAGAATTTGGCTAGTGTGTTACCTTCTCTATAGTTTCGTTTTCTAGTCTTTTCAGTCCCAACCTTTCTGCCTGCCATGACACTGAGCCTGTCTGCCGTTCTGTCCCTTGTTAACTGCCCTGGATTACAAACCTCTGCTTGCAAACCTGCTCTTTTGCCTGACCCTTTGTGATAAAAAATATTCTGAGTACCGAACCATCCACCTCCTGTGTCTGCATCTGGGTCATGTCCTGAGTCGTGATAAGACAAGGCTCTTTTGTGTCTTCATAGTATCATTCTCACACAAGTCATTTGTTGAAGGCCCAAGCCTATACTACGCCATCTACTGGTATAATGTCATTATCAAATGCCATTGTAAAACAAGATCAAGACTTATTTTGGAAATGAAATGAAAGCGAGTCTAATGTCTGGGCTAGAATTGCTTGATTTGACTAGCTAACTTCGACTAGCTACTTTTGGATCATAAGTCATGTCCTTTGCAGATGCCACATTCCTGACAAAAGTTTGTATGTATAAAAAAATATCTGTAAAGTAAGAATTGAATGTGTAAATGTACATTCATAGTCATAACATATGGTTTGATCATTTGCATATCTAATTGAATGGTTATGTTCATGTTTCATGCATGGCTTTTCTTACGACCCTAACGATACTTACATTCAACCGTTTGCCAGCGTTCTGGCTCCAACTGCCTGGTGCTAGTGTTCCAGCTCAGCCAACATTCTTTGGCTGTTTTTCAGCCCTGGGTGAATTTTGACTCATTCTATTGTCCAGCCTTATGGTGCACTCAAAATGTATTGTAGTTGAGTTGCCAGCCTAGGCTACTGCTCAAATTTTGGCATAATACGCCTACATGTTTCTTCTTTGCATGGTGTTTTGTTGCTGGTTTAGTATTTTGGTTATTCATTATCAGGCATTAAAAACTGCAGCAAGGCTGCAACATTTAAGTAAGCCAGCTAGGACTGTGGCATGTCTGTACACTTTCCCTCCGCTGTGCACTGTAAACGGGACACACGATAGCAGCGCAATTGAAGTTGAATTCACGGATGCAAGCGCATCAGGCTTTAATTTCAGAAATTAGATGAATCAACTGTTGACTAAATACTCGCTTGTGTGTCCTATTGTCCTTTAGTAGTAATTTATACCTGCCTGTGAATCAAGATTACATTTTCTGTGGGCTACAACAATGACCCATTCGAACCAAAACATGGCATGGACATTTAGCCTACAACATTCAGTCTAGTAGAAGATTCAGTCTGTGCCACTAGTGATGATATGATACAGCGCACTGTCTGACACGTGTATGGTAGCGGGCCAAAATGAATGGACAACAAATCATTGCCCAGGCCGAATAGAAATGTGTCACGCCTTGTTTGACACACGTGCTCTAGCCTATTACCCACCTAATGACTGACTTGTGATCATTGCCATTGTTAGTTTGATTGTCATATCCAACCTTAGTTACTGTCCTCCGTTTTTTTTTGTTCAAAATATTGAGTCATTGAAACTGAAACACTGGATCCCAACCGGATGGAGGTAGCAAACAATGTCCCAGGCCAGCTTTGATTTACAACCTAATAGCAATATTTTTGGGACTAACAAGAAATGAACTATGCATTTGGAATGTATTGACTCCTTCCCTTTGAACAATTCTGTTTGTAACAGCCTTGTTCTAAAATGTATTGAATTCAATGTTTTCCTCATCAATCTACACACAATACCCCATAATGACAAAGCGAAAACTGTTTGCTAATGTATAAATACAAAAATCCCTTATTTACATACGTTTTCAGATCATTTGCTATGAGACTTGAATTTGAGCTCTGGTGTATCCTTGTTTCTATTGAGCATCCTTGAGATGTTTCTACAACTCGATTGGAGTCCACCTGTGGTAACCTAAATTGATCGGATATGATTTGGAAAGGCACACAAAGGTCCCACAGTTGACAGTGCATGTCAGAGCAAAAACCAAGCCATGAGGTCTAAGAAATGGTCTGTAGAGTGCCGAGACAGGATTGTGTTGAGACACAGATCTGTTTTTGCTTTGTCATTATGGGGTATTGTGTGTAAAGTGATGAGTAAAAAAATATTGAATCCATTTAAGACCCCTAGACATAATGAGTGCAGCAAAATCAGCTAGAAATTGGTTCCGTAACACTGTCCATCTGTGCGAGTAGGCCTACACTAATTTTCCCTGTATTTTCTGCCTTAAATGTAATGTTCATTCCTCTTTTAATTAGAACACAGAAGTCGAGAGTGATGCTGACATGAAGGAGGGGGACAACACAGCAGCTGATGAGGGAATGGACTACAATAGACAACGAGACAACACAGCATCAGAAGTGCAGAGTGCTGCTAACTCGGAGGAGGGGGACAGTGACGACAATGGAATGGACTACAACAGACAACAAGGAGACAACTTACTTTTGGGAAAGCTGCTGGCAATGCTTCTATTTTTTGGGGGCAAGCAATGTTCAACATTTTGGATACTACACTGCTTATCTGTTCTAAGCTTTCTCCAGAGATATGAGAGAGAGAGAGAGAGAGAGAGAGATATGAGAGAGAGAGAGATATGAGAGAGAGAGAGAGATATGAGAGAGAGCGAGAGAGAGAGAGAGAGAGACCCAATTCCCGGATCAACCCGTGCCAACCAGCTGTTAGTGGCCAGGGCTCCATGAAGAACCCTCCACTGGAGGTCCCCTGACCTCTTTGGTACTGGGGGTTTGTAGAGCGCCCTCCATCTAAAACCCACCATACTCTCCGCCCCACATACCCCCTGCCACTGATGAGCCTTCACTCCTGTTAGGCTTCTAATGCTCCTAACCTTAACGCAGAGGTTGTAGAGGGCTTTACCTCCCACCCCCTCAAACTCCCCAGGCTCGGAGTGTTAAAATCTAACAAGTCCTCCAGACCCCCTTGCCAGTCTCCAGTCTCTGCAGTCACCTGCAGTGGCGGGAATATTGGTGGCCCCTCTCCCTTTGGCCTCTCAAACACCCCCCTTACCGGCTCAGACAGTGCCTCCTGGACCTCCTCCAGGAATCTCTCCAGCAGCCTAAGAGACGTTATTCCTGTTTGTTGCGCCAAGACCTCCGGGGTTTTCCACCCCTCCTCTCCCAGCAGTCTCAGGTCACCCAGCCTTTGTAAACCCCCAGCCATCAGTTGCCTCTGCAGGGTGGCCGACTGAACCGATCTCAAAGGGATGGCTGGGTTGTGGAAGATAGGCTCCTCCCACACCCACTGCCCAGGCTCCACACCCCCTTCTCGTGTGGGCCTTAGCAGCTGCCAGGCCCTCAGCACCGCAGAGTAAAACTCTGAGAGACCTGCTGTACTCAGCCTCTCCAGCTTCATAAGGAACAGCTGCCGGTCCAACCCTAATCCGCCAGCTCTCCTCAGCAGCGCTCATGCTGGTTCCCTCCAGCCAACATCAGTGTGGTACAGCAGTCTCTGCACCGCCTTTAGTCGGAAAGCAGCCATCCTGCTCTCCAGTTCCACCAGGCCCTGTCCTCCTTCGTGGACGGTCATGTACAAAACTGTTGCCTTCAGCCAGTGATGTCCCGACCAAAAGAAGTCCACCAGCTTGCGTTGCAGGTCTGCAAGCAGACCGGCGGGGGTTGAGGACAGCCAGTTTATGCCACAAGGAAGATGCCACCAGGTTGTTGATTATCAGCACCCTCCCTCTATATGACACTTGGGACAGGAGCCACCTCCACCTGGCCAGTCTTGACACCACTGCCTGTGACAGCCCCTCCCAGTTCTTGCTGACCCACCTCTCCGAGCCCAGGTACACCCCCAACACTTTAAGCCCTTCACAACCCCACTGCAAACCCCTGGAAGCAGAGGAGGAGCCCTATCCCCCATGCCCCACATAACAGAGCTTTGCTCTTTCCCCAGTTTACCTTAGCTGATGAAGCTCCCTCGTACACCTTCAGACTGGTCTCTAGTTCCTGCATATCTTGCCCATCCCTGACCATCACAGAAACATCATCTGCATATGCTGAGACTGCTATTCCTGTCACCACATCCATGCCTGTCCAGCACACTCCCCGCAGTCTCCTGCGTAGCAGTCCTAAAAAAGGCTCAATGGCTAGTGTGTACAGCTGCCCAGATAGAGGGCATCTTTGTCTAATACCCCGTCTCACCCAGACTGGCCTACTGAGCCCCCCTCCCACCTTAACCATACATGACGCCCCAGCATACAACAGCTTCACACAGGTCACAAAACTCTTCCCAAACCCAAACACAGACATCACATTAAACAGATACTCATGATCCACTCTATCAAAAGCCTTCTCTTGATCTAAAGAGACCAGTCCAAAGTTCACATTAGAACCTCTCGACAAGTCCAACATGTCCCTAATCAAGAACAAGTTGTCCGTGATTGAGCGTCCCGGTACACAATATGTCTGGTCCTTGTGTATTATAGAGTCCAGATGGGACTTCAGTCTGTTAGAGAGGACCTTGGCAAAAATCTTGTAGTCCGCACAGAGTAATGCCACAGGCCTCTAGTTCTTAAGTTCACACAAGTCCCCTTTTTTGGGCAGGAGAGTCAGAGCCGCCCGACGGCAGCTCATCGGCAACTCTCCTACCCCGACGCATTCACGCAACACGCAAAAGAAATCCTGTCCAACTGTTCCCCAGAATTTTTTGTAAAATTCCACTGAAAGTCCATCGACCCCGGGTGCACGAGGGGGACCCCGGGGACATCTGGGTTACTGCCTCTGCCAGTTCATGTGACAACAGAGGAATGTCCATTTCATCCCTCTGTGCCCGAGAGAGCTTAGGGAGTCCTGCGAACAAGACCTGAGCACACATAGGATCACACATTTCTGCCCTATAAAATTCAGTATAAAACTCCACAGTCCGCTCCCGCATCTCCCCCACCACAGAGGTCACCCGCCCATCAGACAGCCGTAGACAATGCATACCCATGGCTTCACTCCTCTGTCTTTCCAAACCAAAGAAGAAGGAGCTGGGAGCATCCATCTCCTTGAGCATGGAGAACCTAGCTCTTACAAGTGCTCCCTTTGCTTTAACCTGGAAAAAACTGCCCAGGTCCCTACGTAATTCGGCTAAGTTAGCCTAAAGACCTACATTGCCTTGCACTACAATCTCTACCTCCATCTCACTAATACACCGCTCTAGTTCCCCCAATACTCTCCTAGCCTCTGAGGATGAGAGAGCGGTGTACTGTTGACAGAAAAGCCGAATTTGCACTTTCCCCACATCCCACCATTGACTCAGAGACTCATACTCCTCTCTTCGCTGCCCCCATCTTTCCCAAAAAGTCTGGAAACCTGAGCAAAAAGTGGCATCTTGTAAGAGCTTTACATTGAACTTCCAATAAGATGCCTGCCGGGGCCCTGGTGAAATAGACAGCCGAGCCATGGTTATGTGGTGATCCGAAAACCCCACTGGGAGAATGGTAGCACCCAGCAGCCTATTGCTCTGATTCCTGGACATGTAAAAACGATCAAGTCGAGCTGCACTCACCCTAGCCCCAAAAACCTTCACCCACGTATACTGTCTTGTGTTTGGATGTTTAGTTCTCCAAACATCCACTAGGTCAAACTGATTAAAGATATCCCTTAACACTCCCACTGACACTGAATGAGGCTCTTCCCCATTTCTGTCTTTTGTAAAATCCATTGTACAGTTCCAGTCACCTCCGATCACCAGCGTCTCCTCGGGCGCTACTTGTGAGAGTTCCTGTCTAAGACTCCCAAATAGAACCCCTCTTTCTCTCCCTGTGTTAGGCGCATACACATTTATAAAGACAAAACACATGTTGTTAATTTCTGCTTTAACAACAAGCAACCTACCCCTACACACCTCCTTTGAGGAGCAAATTATTACAGCCAGACCTGGTGCAAAAAGGACTGCCACCCCTGCACTAAGATTTGTCCCATGGCTCAACACACTTGCCCCTTTCCACCAGAGCCCCCAATCAACTTCATTCACCACATCACTTTGCGTCTCCTGCAGAAACAACACCTGTACTTTTTTTTTTTTTTTTTGTTTTACATATTCACCCAACACACTCCTCTTTCCCGCATCTCTGGCGCCATTTATATTGAGCAAGCCTACCCGAAGAGTCTCCATAAGAAGTGGGAGAAAAGCCAGCAGAGAAATAGACCAATAGCAAAGCTCAAAAAGCCCCAGTGTCAGTAAGAAATTAAACATTTAAACAGTGTCTGAAGGTAAACCTTTACGCACTGTTGTGACCCACTTCCTCAACCTAAACCGTTTCCTGGGTGAGAGGACACCATGCCCCTCATTTGTCATAGCATGTTGTACTGATCTTACAAACTTTCTAGGATCAGAAAAAAAGCCTCAAGATGAACTTTTTTTCCCCTTAGTCTCATTCAGGAACCTTGTCAGTTCTCTCAACGTGTACTTAGACCCCTCTGGTTGACTGGCTGTCAGCTCCGGGCCAATTGAAGAGGAGTCTGAAAAAAATAACTCCTCATCCTCTTCCTCAGACTCACTTTCCTCCTCTTCTCTATCTCCCACCCTGACCACCTGCCCTTTCTCTCTGGTTAGGGCCTCACCCACAGCAACAGGCAACATTTCCATGGTGCCTTTGTCCACACCCTTTTCCTTTTCCTCTTGACACCCTCCTCCTCCCCCTAATCTCTTACACTTCCCCACTATACTCTCCTCATCCACTAGAATAACCTGACTAGACGCAGTATCATCTGCACCACCCTCCATAGCATGACTAGGGCCAGCCTCAGCTACACCACCCTCCATAGAATGACTAGGGCCAGCCTCAGCTACACCACCCTCCATAGCATGACTAGGGCCAGCCTCAGCTACACCACCCTCCATAGCATGTCTAGGCCCAGCCTCAGCTACCCCACCATCTCTAGCCTGACTAGACCCAGCCTCTGCTTCTCCACCATCTCTAGCCTGACTAGACCCAGCCTCCACTACCCTACCATCTCTAGCCTGACTAGGCCCAGCCTCATCTACACCACCATCTCTAGACTGACTATGCCCAGCCTCTGCTGTCTGCATCTCCTTACCCCCTGCATTTTGACCTCGATTTCCCCCACTTGCGCTTGTACCCTCACCTTGTCTATGGCCTTTATGTGGGCACGCAAAACTCTTGTGCCCCAAATCCCCACATTCAAAACACCGTAGACTATCTGTGCTGGCAAAACCTGCATAGAGCCCCTCCCCATGCCTCACTTTAAAATGCACATTTAGCTGTTGCTCATTATTGTTCAGAAACATAAACACTTGCCTCCTGAACGAAACAACGTGCTTAACGGCATCTGCCTGAAAACCTGCTGACAGTACACGGAAACCGCTAGCAAACTTACCAAAACGACTCAGCTCTTTCCTAATTTGATCATCCGTAATAAACGGAGGCAAATTTGCCACTACAACTCTTGTTGAAGGGGTAGAGAGAGGTGAAATTGACACCAACACATCCCTTACAAATATTCCGCTAGCAATTAGCCTACCGACCAAATTAGCCCTTTTCATGAACACAACCACAGCTTTGTTCATTCTAGAAGCAGAATGTATAAACTCAGCTCCTACCTGTTCACCGACCGCGAGCAGAACCTCCTCCACCTTAACTCCGTTCTCAGGAACACACCTGAATCCATGCTGTATCGACAGCGTCTCCTCCGCGCTAGGCTGAGAAGCCATTGCGCACACTACACCTTCCAACCCCCAGGAAAGTTACTCTGTCCTCTTCCACCCTAACTTTGGAAAAAAACTTTGGATACCGCTAAAAACAAATATTGCATTAACCCTCCACCATAGAAAATAACATGTAAAGAAAAGAATCAAGAAAGTTAGTTAGGATAGAGCTTTCCACACCAAACACTCAAACTCCAAAACTCCCAGCATGCACCGAGAGAGAGAGAGAGAGAGAGAGAGAGACTTTCCTGACTTTGTTATGGGAGATGTGTTTGATGGGAGAGTGTTAGACTTCACATTTCGGCATACCATGATGGCATACCATGTCTTGCAGCACACACAATAATTTAGCCCTCATGACGAACATTGACTGGTACCAACCTTGTGAATACAGTGACTATGCAGTGTGCAATTGATATGGTGTTATTGAACTTGCCTCGAGAAGAGTGCTTCAAAGAACAAAAAGGTCATTGTAGTTGGGTTGATGCCTGGCCCAAAGGAACCATTGCTGAATGTTAACACCTTTTTGGATCCCCTTTTTGACGACTATGGATCAGAGTCAAAATGTCAGACGGAAAGGTACACACATCCAACATTCCTGTGCCAAGGAGGTGTGGAGGCTTCATTTGACATGGGGCTTTAAAGAGGTAATTAAATACTGAAATGTTTATTGAAATTAAAAAAATCACCATTTTCTGCTCTTGTGTAATTTCAGAAGAGGAAATACAAAAAGCCGACCAATACTTTTAGTTGTTTGTTCCTTTGTAAATTCAAGAGACTGTGCGGGCCACAACACTGCACACCAAACATGCACTTGCGCCTTCATTTCAAGGACTGTATCCTGGATTATGGTCTAGTATGTTCCTTCTGGTGTTTCTCATTTGAGCGCTACAATTGCATGCTAGGAAGCTATCAAATAACGACATAGAAGTGCAGATGATGAGAAAGTTTCAACAAGGTCAACAGCTGTACAACTTTCCTTGGCCATCTGTCTATGGACCTTTATTCAAGGACAGTCTAAGGTTACTGGAACCATGTCAGATTCCCTGTATGTCATGCAGCGTGACCAAATGTACTCAGGCACACTTAGTATAGACAATGCATGCAGGCGGAGCCTCTGACTCCTTTCTCAAAAGTTGTTGTCAAGAAGAGTTTGAGGGATGATTAGATAGCACCATCGCTCATGTTTCCAAGTTTGCCATGGCATGCCCCAAAGTTTGACTTCAGGGTGTTACACATTCTGTTGACGGCTGCAGAACTGAACAGTCTGCTTTTGTGTTTATGCCAAATGGTGTTCAAGTGGTCCTAGTCTTGAAGAACCCATTGTAGATCTACAGACTTGCGCTACACCCAGGGATTGTGGAAAAAACAGTATGCAATTAACAACAGAGCAAGGAACACTGTAGTAGAATTCTGACTTTGGGGGGATAAGTGCGGTCAGAGGTTTGAAATGGACTACTACATTTTTTTTTAACTTAGTGACTCTTCTACAGTAACTGGTTATTTTATAATAGTTTTTTTTGAGACAGACATGATTGACAGAAGTGTTTTTTTTCTGTTTCCCTTCCATGCACCTGAGCTCAATTTCGAGTCTCATAGCAAAGGGTCTGAATACTTATGTAAATAAGGTATTTCTGTTCTTTTATTTTTTTTATTTTTGCAAATGTATTAAAAATAAATTTTTCACTTTGTCATTATGGGGGTATTGTGTGTAGATTGATGAGATGTTTATTTATTTAATACATTTTAGAATAAGGCTGTAACGTAACAAAATGTGGAAAAAGTCAAAAAGGGTCTGAATACTTTCCAATGCACTGTATGAAACACTATTCCCTTTCAACACTGGCGCCCTCTGGTGGAAAGTTGCACCTAATGTCATACTGTCAGATTTATGTTAATACCTCATGATGTGCACAACACATGATTGAATTTTGAAGCAAACATACCTTTAATTTAATAAGCACTACTTCAATCTAAATAATGCATCTATTTGGAAATGTAGTAATTATTTTGAATTTAATTTATACAGTGTTTGTTGATGTCAAACAGGTTAAATTCACATGTATTGCTAGGCCGGGCAGTAGCAAAGTGAGAGTTTAAGTTAGGTGCAAGTTCCGGAAATGTCCAGAAGCGTATTTATGCATAATTGTGAATTTCCTATCGTCAAAATTCCCAGATCACATAAGTGTTCAGGGATGCACAGGAATCTACAGGAGTCTGCACACTCGCATGGGAAATTCCCATCCATGACTATGCATCTAAAATTGAACGGGAATATACCAGATCCAATTTCACCCAGAAACTGCTTTTCATGTGGTGTCCTGTGTTTGTTTGGATGGTCTCTACGGTCTACTCCTCAACAGTAGTTGCTAAAGTTACCTGGGTTCTACTGAACCGGTGGTCCTGCCCCTTTTCCATAAACATACCAATGACATCATATACTTCTTCACCTAAAAATATATTTGCACTTCTAAAGCTTTTTGTGTAATATATTTTATTTCCAGTAACGTATACTACAGCACTGATGCACAGAGAGCTGAAATTGGGAGCGGTGATGTTATATCACCAGCACCCTCCAAAGTTACACTAACACATAAGTGCTGCTGTACAAATTCAATTGGAAACTGTAGGAAAAAAGTACAAAAACATATAAAGTCAAGTATATTTACTATGATATTATGCGTTATGTCTTTATCACTAAAGAGACATTGGACATCCCTGGAAGTCCCTCCTGTACTTTTCGGAGTACAGCCTCCATGTGACATGCCCTGTTTAAAAACTAAGGAGAAACAGAACACACATACAAATGATGTAATACTGTCTCTTCTTATCAACTGTGTGCAATCATTTCCTCTGTGTCGTCTTAGGAATTCAGCATTCTCTGTGTTGATCTAACCGACCCTCTTTGTGTCACCTCTGAGAAGCAGAGGTTACGTCCTGCACGTCTGATATCTGATTGGAAATGTACAGTAATACTATAGGTCAACAACTCCGTTTTTGAAACCAAACAACTTAAAGGGTCTTAGCTTCATTGTTCTTTCTTTTTTTGTTCCTGAACTTCTTTCTCCCTCTACTTCCATGGACTTTTGGGGCATGGATTTTCAGGCTATGATTTCTCTCTTTCTCTCTCTGATCATGCTTAGAATAATGCTTTGTTAGTGTTTCAACAGTAATGCCGTGTAACTTAAGCTTTTTGCCTTGTATGTGAATCATTTAATTTGACAAAGTAATTAAATACACTTTTATTTAGAATTCCATTCTCAGACATTTCTTCATTTCCTATTTCTGTAACTCAACTATGGTCTCTTGCATATTGCTATTTATCTTATGGAGTCAGAGAAACATTTTAATTGGCTAATTGGTTAGTCTTATTATGAGTCGCATGTGATGTATGTATAATATACTGTATATTCACATACAAAATATTACTGCCCACTTCAATATTGTCAATGAAATGATATGTAGAGGGAAATATCTAAGCAAATGTCTTCTTACAACATAAACTGCACACACAACATCTATGAACATGTGATTAGTATAGCTTACTTTAGTTAATAAATGAAACGCAAACTGGTAAGTAAAACTGACATCATGTAACGACTCTCCTCTTCGTCTGATGATGAGGAATAGGAATCATCTGACCAACAAGCAGCGTGGTAAGTGTTCATAGTAAATTTAATGAAATAAACTGAACACTGAATGACAAAAAAAACAACAGAGAGAATAAACAAAACCGAAACAGTTCTCTCTGGTACAGAATACAAAAACAGAAAACAACTACCCACAAAACTCAGGTGGGAAACGGCTACCTAAGTATGTTTCTCAATCAGAGACAACGATTGACAGCTGCCTCTGATTGGGAACCATACCAGGCCAAACACATAGAAATACAACACACAGAACAAAACATAGAATGAAAAACATAGAATTCCCACCGCAACTCACGCCTTGACCAAACCAAAATAGAGACATAAAAAAGGAACTAAGGTCAGGACGTGACACATCACAAGGCCAAATGGAGATACACTTTCGTGTTCAATGGGTTGAAACAAACTTACGGTCCATCCATAAAAAGTGGGCCTCCTCCTGGAACTCAGGCATGCTCAGGATAACTCTGAAGACTTTGCACACCACAGAAAGGTGGTTAGGCAGTATCTCCCTCAGCCAGAACCACCTTCATCAGAACCTTCTTTAATATGTTTTGTGGGAAGTAAAGAATAAGGAACACAACTTACGTTGGAACTGTGTTTATCTAGTGTAACTCAGACATAATTGCGCTTTCCTACACAAGTTAAGTGGTGCAAAGAGTTATAATGCATACGTCTTTATTAATGTCTGCAACAATAAGGCATTGTTAAGTGTACTAAGAAATGTACTTAACCAACGTGGGAGATAATGTAACGCTGACTGAATAATTGACTGAATAATACCTGATAAAAGTTGGTGACAGACAACTTTGGCAATCCTTTGAAGAGCAATAAATGTGTCAGTAACATCTTTGATGATTTACTGAGTGTAGCATACTGTATATGTGGCCTGTGCTCACTAATGATGAGCTCTCTGTCTCGCCTGTGTGAATGAACACAAATACAGACAGATTAAACTAATTGTACATTTACAGAAGACCTTCTGCTAGCCTGGTTAAACCAGACAGAATGCAGCACTGGTTAAACCAGACAGAATGCAGCACTGGTTAAACCAGGCTAGCCTTCTGCTAGACAAAGTTGGGACAGTTTGAATGAATCCTTGGAGGCATGTACCTTGAAGCTATAAAAAGTGAAAATGTTATTTAAAATATACAAATTATGGAAAATTCTAACAATTGTATGGATAACAATAGCCCTGAATGACATATCATTGTGTCTGAGAGTACCCAAGAAGATACCTTTGCATTGGGTTTTATGTCTAGGCAATCAATCAAGTTTTCTCTTACAAACAACGCCTTCTGTAGCCTTGATATCTGAATAACAGCATGCACTGAATTAATCTTAACACTGACCCTGGTTGCCACTTTTTCAGACAGTCTGCAAAGGACTCGGTCTGCACTCCATCTCAAAGTCCTGTATTTTCCACTGTAATGGGTCGTTCTTGAATTGTAGTGGCATTTAGGCATGGCATTTTGGAATATTTTTTACAAATGTATTTGGGTACATCTTCCCATTCTAAATCAACTAATATGGCAGCTTAATGACTTTAAACAATTTGTACCATTATGATAACATTGTGCCACCAGTAGGAGTAGTAACATTAATGACGGTAACACCAATGATGGTTACACCAATGATACATTTTGGGTAAATTAAGATTTTCTATCAAATACATGTAGATAATCTAAAATAGATTCTTTGACATTATTTCATTAACCCATTAATAATCCATTACTAAAGCAATATAATTAATCATTTTGCTCACAATATAATCTCCCTTTATTTAAATTGAGTAACATCAAGTGACACTTTGGATATAGACACACCAAATTATTAGCATGACCACATGTCCGGGATTGTGCCGGACAGTCACGGATTTTGGCTCTTTGTCCCGTGTCCCGCAACCAAACAATTATGTCCCGCATTTTATCAAAAATTCAAACACCACTCATTTAGAAAAAAGGCTGATTTGCAGTGACATAGCGCTTATGAAAAAATATATAGTATCAGTCAAAAGTTTGGACAGACCTGCTCATTCAAGGGTTTTTCTTTATTTGTACTATTTTTACTAGCGAAGACATCAAAACTATGAAATAACACATATGGAATCATGTCCTAACCAAAACAGTGTTAAACAAATCAAAATATGTTTTACATTTAAGATTCTTCAAAGTAGCCATCGTTTGCCTTGATGACAGCCTTACACACTCTTGGCATTCTCTTAACCAGCTTCATGAGATAGTCACCTGGAATGCATTTCAATTAACAGGTGTACCTTGTTAAAAGTTAATTTGTGGAATTTCTTTCCTTCTTAATGTGTTTGAGCCAGTCAGTTGTGTTGTGACATGGTAGGGGTGGTACACAGAAGAAAGCCATATTTGGTCAAAGACAGCTCAAATAAGCAAAGAAAAACGATAGTCCATCATTAATTTAATTAAGACATTTTCAAACTGGCTCTCAAGAGAACCACTACAGGAAAGGAAGACCCAGAGTTACCTCTGCTGCAGAGAATAAATTCATTGGAGTTACCAGCCTCAGAAATTACTGCCCAAATAAATGCTTCACAGAGTTCAAGTAACAGACACATCTCAACATCAACTGTTCTGAGGAGACTGTGTGAATCAGGCCTTCATTGTCGAATTGCTGCAAGGATACCACTACTAAAGGACACCAATAAGAAGAGACTTGCTTGGGCCAAGAAACACGAGCAATGGATATTAGAAAATGGAAATCTGTCCTTTGGTCTGATGAGTCCAAATGTGTTGTCCGGGTTGTCTGGGTTAGAGGAGGGTTTGGCCGGCAGGGATGTTCTTGTCCCATCATGCATTAGCAATTCCTGTGGTTGGCCGGGTGCAATGCACACTGACACGGTTGCCAGGTGTACAGTGTTTCCTCTGACACATTGGTTCTTCCGGGTTAAGCGGGCATTGTGTCAAGAAGCAGTGCGGCTTGGCTGGGATGGGTTGTGTTTCGGAGGATGCACGGCTCTTGACCTTTGCCTCTCCCAAGTCCGTACTTACAAAAAGTGTGCTTCTGATGAAGAGCTACAAAAGTAAGTCAATAGCTGTATTAGGCTGAAAGATAATGTTTTGGTCATGTCCTTGGCCTATTTTTATTTGTATTTTTTACCTTTATTTAACTAGGCAAGTCAGTTAAGGACAAATTCTTATTTTTTTCAATGACGGCCTAGGAACAGTGGGTTAACTGCCTGTTCATGGGCAGAACGACAGATTTGTAACTTGTCAGCTCGTGGATTTGAACTTGCAACCTACTAGTCCAACGCTCTAACCACTAGGCTACCCTGCCGCCCCTATATCCTAATCTGAATTTGAAAGTGTCTAGATAAAAAATATTGTATGTATATTTTATAATTATTAGATGCTGCATACCCAGACACTTGTCTAAATTGATACGTTATGTGTAAGAAATGCTATAACCCCCCGCCCCCCCAGTGAGCCAGCAAGCTAAAGTTCATTAGCTAACAGTACGCTTTAACTTGCAATGCAAACGACTTTCTGATCAAATTAGAATTTATAATATCTAAAAATGTAGTTAGACTCTTACCTGTATACATGGATAAATGCTTCACAGCAGCATATCTTTTCAGTTTGGTTTTTAGTCTATCACAACTTTTTTCCACTGATCTTTGTCAATAGTGCCTGCTGAAGTCTGGGCAGCAATGTTGTAGAGAGCAGTAGCAACGCTTTCAATAAGCTGCGGTAGCAAGGATTATCTAAACAAACAGCAGCTCATGGTATATACAGAAGTGTGCTACATGGCAGACCAATCCGAACTCATCTTCCGGCATGTCCAGACAGTCAATTATCTCAGCTAACCATGGCTAGCAGGAAGCTTCCTTACTTTTTCCTTGGCTAAACCAACTAGGCTCTTAATTGAACCATTTTATTTGTATTTACAGGTGGCATGCATGTTCGTTATTAAGGCACATAAAAGTTGACATATTCCATGAGACATTTCTGCCAAAAAAAAGCATTTTAATAAAAAGTATGTTTTTTTAAACGTTCAAATGCCTCTCCTGTGAAGTAGTGACATGCGACATACGCCCAGCTTCTTGAAACAGGTCACCTAAACATGTCACTGTAACTACTGGGTCATCGCTGACCTGGGACAAGACAATTTGTTTATCCTAAGTACTTTAAACAATGCACAAACATAACATTTTGCAGTATAATTTACTTGCATTATGTTTTATCATTAATAAACGTTTGTGTTTTTCATGGTTCCAAAGACGAGGAACGCAAATGCCAGCGCAATTCAAGAACAGCCCCTGTGTATGTTGATTTCGTTTTCATTTTCCACCATCAATCCATTGAAGTTAACAATCTAATCAGAGAAAATGACTGTGAATATTAATTTAGGTTTCACACTTTATATTTTCAGAAGTTTGTGTTGTAGCATGTATGGTAAGTTTAGGGGAAAGTGGTAGAGATGCTAAAACTGTATCTCTTTGATACCTACCAGATTTATACTGTAGGTTTACATGTGAACATGTGATGGCTTCATGACTTTGAAGGAGGCCACAAGAAGTGTATGTTGTTTTCATTGAGGCATCTGTGTGAACGCTCCAAGCACATCATGGAGACAGAGACAGCGACGAGACAGGGGGACACAAAAAGGGCCATAATGGCAAGTAGCCGACCCCATAATGGCACATAATATCACTTACTGTACTCCATCGGTCTCCTACCCCCTACAAATAAGCCTGTTAGTGTGCTAATGTTGTGCTGCAGGATATGTAATTGCACATTTATGACTAAAAAACCACAAGCACATTTCGAAACCAGCATGTAGCTAGATTACATTAGTTATTACTAATTAAGTCTGACGATTTATGCATATGTACTTTCGAAGCTGTCCATATTGCTCGTGTCCCTGCTTATAAATATCTGAGCATCTGGATAGATGAAAAGCTGTCTTTTAAAAATCATATTGATGAGTTAGTTAGGAAGCTGAGAATAGAACTGGGCGTCTTCTATAGAAATAGGTCCTGCCTCTCACCAAATAGTAGAAAGCAGATGATTCAGTCGACGTTCCGATTGATCCGAGACAAAGGCAACATCATCTATATGAACGCAGCTGCCACTCCATTAAAACTAGATGCAGTTCATCATTAGTACTCATCACTGCATTCTGTACCAGAGATGTTGGTTGGCCCTCTTTGGTTTAATTTAGGTTGATACATTGCTATGTTTTCATTTATAAACCCAGGCAGGTAGCCTCATGGCAGGTAGCAGCAGGTAGCCTAGTGGTTAGAGCGTTGCGCCAGTAACTCAAAGGTTGCTGGATCGAATCCACGAGCTGATGTGTTAAAATCTGTTGTTCTGCCCCTGAACAAGGCAGTTAACCCACTGTTCCTAGGCTGTTGTTGTAAATAAGAATTTGTTCTTGCCTAGTTAAATAAAGGTAAAAAATAAGCCTCCTTTTACTAAAAGTCCCACTGTACCTACGCCATCATTAAACTTTAGGCATACAAGTTATCACACCCGGTCTCAGGGATGGCTAACTCTGGAAATTCCTTTGGTCTCTACTGAGGAAGGTAAATCACCTTTTAAAGAGGAACTGTTTTTCTACTGAATTTGGTTTCAGAAAAACGTGAGTCACACTAAAGGACACAGACATCATTTGGATAAAAACACTGACAAATGAACTTTCCAAATACTCCCAACTGTCTCCTTCTTCAAGACATTAACATTTACGCAAAAGATGAATGTTTCTTGATTGACATATATTACATTTCAATGCTCTAAAAATAACTGCAATGCCAGAACTGTCTGTGTGCGCTTTATTCCTAGTAGTGTGCGATCATTTTGTTATCCGTAAGAATATTTGTAAGAATATTATTCGAGAATATTGGTCAGACACTGGATAATTATTCTGTTCTTATCTTAATGTTGTTATCTCGTCTCAACATAGGTTGGAATCCTCCTGCCAAAAACATCACACAGCTGTTCTGAGAAAAGGGGAATGTTCTCTCTATCTGATTCCCCTAGGTAAGAAATAAGGCTGTCAAAACACATTAAATGTTTGGAAGATACTGTGTTATTGTTGGATAAGCAAGTTGACTCGAGCGTGTTTTGGGTCATTTTGACTGCTTGAATCACCTTAAAATGCGATTTGGGTCATTTTTAGGACCATGCTTTATGTTACTGCCGTGTCATCTGGGACATTAACATGTATGTGCAGTATGTACAGAATGTACACTGCATGACTAAAAGTATGTGGACAGCTGCTCGTCAAACAGCTCATTCCAAAATCACAGGCATTAATATGGAGTTGGTCCCCCCTTTGCTGCTATAACAGCGTCCACTCTTCTGGGAAAGCTTTCCACTAGATGTTGGAACATTGCTTACGGGGACATGCTTCCATTCAGCCACAAGAGCATTAGTGAGGTCTGACACTGATGTTGGGTGATTAGGCCTGGCTCACAGTCGGCGTTCCAATTAATTCCAAAGGTGTTCGATGGGGTTGAGGTCAGGGCTCTGTGCAGGCCAGTCATGTTCTTCTACACCGATCTCGACAAAACATCTCTGTATGGACTGTGCTTTGTGCACGGGGGCATTGTCATGCTGAAACAGGAAAGGGCTTTCCACAAACTGTTGCCGCAAAGTTGGAAGCACATAATTATCTAGAATGTAATGGTATGCTGTAGGGTTTGCGATTTCCCTTCACTGGAACTAAGGGGCCTAGCCCGAACGATGACAAACAGCCCCAGACCATTATTCCTCCTCCACCAAACTTTACAGTTGGCACTATGCATTCGGGCAGGTAGCGTTTTTCTGGCATCCGAAATACCCAGATTCATCCGCATGGTGATCTTAGGCTTGTGTGCGGCTGCTCGGCCATGGAAACCCATTTCATGAAGCTCTCGACGAACTATACTTGTGCTGTCGTTGCTTCCAGAGGCAATTTGGTACTCAGTAGTGAGTGTTGCAACCGAGATCAGACAGGCCATTCTATTGCCAATGTTTGTCTATGGAGATTGCATGGCTGTGTGCTCAATTTTATACACCAGTCAGCAATGGGTGTGGCTGAAATAGCCGAATCCACTAATTTGAAGGGGTGTCCACATACATTTGTAGTGTAGTGTATGTATAAATGCATGTATGTACAGTGCCTTCAGAAAGTATTTATACCTCTCAACTTATTATGTTTTTGTGTTACAGCCTGAATTCAAAATGTATTAAATATATTTTTTCTCACCCATCCACAAACAATACCCCACAATGACAAAATGAAACCATGTTTTTGTATTGAAAATGAAATACAGAAATATCTCATTTACATAGGTATTCAAACCCCTGAGTCAATACATGTTAGAAATCACCTTAGGCAGCGATGACAGCTGTGAGTCGTTCTGGGTAAGTCTCTAAGAGCTTTGCACACCTAGATTATACAATATTTCCCATTATTATTTTAAAGATTCTTCAAGCTCTATCAAATTGGTTGTTGATCATTGCTAGACAACAATTTTCTATTCTTGACATAGATTTTCAAGTCAAAACTTGGTAAGCATCTCCAGTTTAGATTTTTCTGTGTGTTTTAAGTTATTGTCCTGCTGAAATGTCAATTCATCTCCCAGTGTCTGGTGGAAAACAGGATTTGCCTGTGCTTAGCTCCATTCCATTTTTTTTTATCCTGAAAAACTCTCCAGTCTAAGATAAAACTAGGCTGCACTTTTGGGTTAATTCCTTACCAATTGTGTAGCAAGATACATATATACCAATAATAGCTATAGGTAGGATTATTGTTGAGAAGAGCGTGTGTGTGGTTTCCTTTTCACCCAGATACTGGTAGGGAAAGAACCACCCCTGTGTTGTATATCTGACAAAGGCAGTGTGTTGGAGGGTTTACCGAATGCTACAAGCTAGGGTATATGTACCAGTCAATGCAGGGCCCAACGTAGTGTTATTTCTGTCTATCGCTTTCAGGAGCGATCAGACTCGGTCACAAGCCATTTCTAGAGCAGAGGACGTAGGAGCCGGCCATTAAAGAAATTTGAGTAGATATATTTGTTTGACCGAAGCAAAGTTATTATCTATCTATGTCTCGCTTTTGGGAACGTGAAGATTTGAAGGGTTGAATGTGAGACGTCACCTAGTAAACCTGTTCCCTTGTTGTAGGGAACTTCCCTTGTGTGGCAAAGTGGAAATCCCGCCAAGGGAAGCTAAGCATTGCGCCAGATGCTAAGCTAACAAAGGGAAGCTAAGCATTGCGCTAGATGCTAAGCTAACAAAAGGATGCTAAGCTAACAAAGGGGAGCGGACATTTTTGTTTTCCCCTTTGTTCAAAGTGAATTCCCGCACCTGGCGGGAATCCCGTGAGATTTCAGCTTGCGCTATCAGTAACCTCTGGTGAAGAATCGCCATTAATTGTTGTTAAATAATTCAGGTTACACTGTATGATGTCCAACAAATCTCAAATGATTGGATATCATTGTCTCATTCAATTTAATACATAAGTTAAATTGACATACGACCTTTTCAGGTCGTTTATTGGGATAATACACAGATGGATTTGTTCCAACCAATGAGACATTGTGAAACGTTTCCACTCTTAACCTATATAAAGCAACGATTTCAGGTTAATTAAAGTTCATTCCTTTTAGCCTATACAGGGTTGACTAATCATTCAAGTTGATTAATTGATCAAATCTGTTTTTACCAGCTCAGTGGTGTTTAGGAAGACATTAACAGCATTGTGAAATTCCATCTTTACTTGCACCTTGTCAATTTTTAGCTTGTGTTAACAGTGACTTCTGGTGGTGAAGAATCTCCAGTAATTGTTCTTAAATAATTAAGGTTGCACTGGGTGGTAACTAACCAGGCTCAAATGATTGGATACCATTGTCTCGTTCAATTTAATACATAAATTAAATTGCCATACTGGCTTTCCAGGTTGTTTATTGGGATAATACACAAACAGATGTGTTCCAACCAATGAGACATTGTTAAACTTTTCCATGTTAACTTAGATACAGCAACTCTTTCAGGTTAATTAAAGTTTAATTCCAAAATAGCCTATGCAGGTTCGATTTATCATTAAAATGTATTAATCAATTAAATCTGCTTTGACAAGTTCATTAAAAACCAACTTTCACATTACTCGCCCAGTCTTGATGATTCATTGACGTTTACAAACTGAGTTAAATCGTGTTTGCAGCTTCCAACTCAAAACCCAAACTTTACAATCAATTGAAATAACTGATAATCATAACAATGAGCAAGCCATCAGATCATAACTTTACAATCAATTGAAATAACTGATAATCATAACAATGAGCAAGCCATCAGATGGGTTTCCACTTATTCCCCATCTAATCAGTGGACCTTCACCCACGGAAAGATTGATCGCTTACCTCAGCAACGATGCAAATCCTAACTATACCGAGGGGCTGAAAATGTTAGATTTCAATGCCATAAGCGAGTAAAATGCAGACATTGCGACAGACGCTCTCCAAAATAGACCATCAGAGCCTTGTGAAGGTTCTCTCCATTCTAGCCCTCAACTATGCCCACCAGCAGAGATGGACAGTGCACCAATACCTCAGTGCCCAGCAGAAGCACGGGCAGGAAGCTGGGGAGTTCAAGGCACAGATGGAGAGAACCAGGGAGTGTTGGCGTCGAAAGCCGAAAAAGATAAGCTGCTGTTAGCCAAGGAACTGTGTGAGAACAGATAAATTGGAAGGTCTGGCTAACACTTATAACGTGTTATATTTGGAAATGTAGCTAGCTAGACTATTTTACTCGTATACATCATGGATGGACGCATCTCCTGTCGGATGCCATGATTGCCCTTAGTTTCACGATGTCATCCGGAGACAGGTGTTTTCTCCATCTCCTTAGCTATCATACTCAAATTCCACTGATTTCAAAACTCGGTCGTCTAGAAAGTGGAGAGCATACACGTAACGTTAGCTAGCAAGTCAGCCAGCAAACAGTACACTTTAACTTGACATTAGGCTTAATGCAGTTTTATTACCCAATACATTTGTTTAAATGCTGCGTTATAAAGGATTTCCTAGACATACCGACCAGCTCAAATAGACAGAAGCGTGCTATATGGCAGACCAATCCAAACTCATCTCTCGGCATGTCCAGCCCACTTATTATCTCAGCCAATCATGGCTAGTGGGAAGGTTGCTAGATTTTTCTGTGGCTAAACCAACTAGGCTCGTAATTTGACAATTTTATTTGTATTTACAGATGGCATACAAGTTTGTTATTAAGGCGCATGAAAGGTCATATGTTTGAGAAGGCATGACTGCCAAAAACACATTTTGATTTAAAAAAAGTTTACGTTGAATTGGTTCTCCTGTGAAGTAGTGATCCACGACATACGCCTAGTTTCCTGAAACGGGTCACATATGACAAGGATTAAAAAGGATTTGCCAGTAGATTGTCGACTTGATTCATGGTGATGACTGCCAGCTAGCTAAGATTTTGAAAGTATGATGTTGACATGATCAGTCCAATTAAAGCTGCTGTAGATATAATGTGATTTGACATAATTTTATCTGTGGCCAATGACCTTGAGCCTTCATGGATGGGCACTTCTAATATAACTCCATGGCAGCACCCAAGGGGCTTGCATTTTCGAGCTCTACCCTTAGATTTGGCGGTGACGTAGTGTCCCCCTGAGTTACAGAACACTGAGCCAATCACGGCGCAACTAGAGAACATTTACCAACCCCTACGCTCTGTATTTTCCGCTGGCTGCCCAACACAACAGAAAGAACTGAGCTAGGCTGAAACAGATGCATTTTGGAGGTGTCTTACTCAAGAAAGCAAAAAAGTGTGTATGCAGCTTTATTAACTCAATTATTATGATTGTTTGCAAACTGATATGGTACACGTATTAATGCCAAAATAACATGCAAAACATTCATCCCCCACCAAAATTGTTTTATGAATTTATTTTTTGCTAGAAAGGTGGCACTGCCCCACCTGTCCTGAATGACAATTCGCCACTGCCTACGACACTAATCTAGTGAACACTATTGGTGCTAAACCCAAGCATCTAATTAGCGAGGCATTACTGATTTACATCGGGTCTCAACCCCTATTTAGCTATTTTTCTGCTATGAACTTCCCCAGGCTTACCACTATTAGGCAGTGGCAGTCAGTGCCATTTAAGATGAGGGAGGACCATTTTTTTGTTCATGAGCATGGCCTTATTTCTATTACATCATATTTGATGGCATTCATATTTCATTCGCCCAGTTCAATGTGACAGTGATGGGTTTAGGCTACTACATGATACTTGAATTTTCCCTATTCCCATCATGAGGCTGCTACAACCTAGCTTATGAATGACAGTTTACAAAGAAGGTGCACACAGGTCGAGAGACACATTTTAGGTGATATAGGGTGTAATCATTAGTCCAACAGTTGCAAACGGGAGTTTGGACAAATTCATGTATGTTTGTCCCTGTTTTGTTCTGTTTGCTTCCGTTTTTCTACAGAATTGGTGGAATGAATACACCCCTGATCACGCGTAAACACAGTTCACTTTCATAGCCACGTTGTATTCTTTCTCGCATCTCTCCTCCTTTCACCTTGTCCCTTTGTTTGTGTACTTCAATGCACAACACATCAGCTGTATGTGACCAGGAGAAAAAATCTTTCCAGTCGAAACCGCTACACACAGCCTACATCATTGTAACCATATTAGCTAAAGTAACGTCATAGTCATCATAGCTAATAGAACTAACGCGTTAGTGAACCAGCTACGATCATCCAGTAATGTGGAAATAAATTAGTCAAAGCAAAAGCTTACCTTGACTTGGAAGGGTTCCAGTGTTGTGTTTGAAAGTCATAGCCAGCTAGCTAACAAAACATCCCTCTGTTTGAGCAGGGTGTTTAAGTAGGCTAAACTAGCTATCTGCATTTTAAATCTAATTAAGTGAAACTGAAAGCGAAAAAAATGAGAATATCTCTCTATTTCTCTCTTGCTTCTCCTTCATTTTGGAAGAAATGATTTTGTTCAAAACTGTTCAACTACTGTCTTTCTCTCTCTTTGAGTCAACTACTCACCACATTTTATTCACTGCAGTGCTAGCTACCTGTAGTTTATCCTTTCAGTACTAGATTAATATTCTGATCCTTTGATTGGGTGGACAACATGTCAGTTCATGCTGCAAGAGCTCTGATAGGTTAGAGGATGTCCTCCAGAAGTTGTTATAATGACTGTGTAAATCTATGGAGGGGGTGAGAACCATTTTTTCACCTTTATTTAACCAGGTAGGCCAGTTGAGAACAAGTTCTCATTTACAACTGCGACCTGGCCAAGATAAAGCAAAGCAGTGCGACACAAACAACAACACAGAGTTACACATGGAATAAACAAGCGTACAGTCAATAACACAATATAAACAAAGAAAGTCTATATAGTGTGTGCAAATGGCGTGAGGAAGTAAGGCAATAAATAGGCCACAGTAGCAAGTAATTACAATTTAGCAAATTAACACTGGAGTGACAGATGTGCAAGTAGAAATACTGGTGTGCAAAAGAGCAGAAAAGTAAATAAAAACGATATGGGGATGAGATAGGTAGATTGGATGGGCTATTTACAGATGGGCTATGTACAACTGCAGCGATTGGTTAGCTACTCGGAGAGCTGATGTTTAAAGTTAGTGAGGGAAATATAAGTCTCCAGCTTCAGAAATTTTTGCAATTTGTTCCAGTCATTGGCAGCAGAGAACTGGAAGGAAAGGCGGCCAAAGGAGGTGTTGGCTTTGCGGATGACCATTGAGATATACCTGCTGAAGCGCGTGTTATGGGTGGGTGTTGTTATCGTTACCAGTGAGCTGAGATAAGGCAGAGCTTTTACCTAGCAAAGTCTTATAAATGACCTGGAGCCAGTGGGTTTGGCGACGAATATGTAGCGAGGGTCAGCCGATTAGAGCATACAGGTCACAGTGGTGGGTGGTATACGGGGGGCTTTGGTGACAAAATGGATTGCACTGTGATAGACTGCATCCAGTTTGCTGAGTAGAGTGTTGGAGGCTATTTTGTAAATGACATCGCCAAAGTCTAGGATTGGTATGATAGTCAGTTTTATGAGGGTATGATTGGCGGCGTGAGTGAAGGAGTCTTTGTTGAGGAATAGAAAGCCAATTCTAGATTTAATTTTGGATTGGAGATTTTTAATAATAGCCTGGAAGGAGAGTTTACAGTCTAGCCAGACACCTAGGTATTTGTAGTTGTCCACATATTCTATGTCAGAACTGTCCAGAGTAGTGATGCTAGTCAGGCGGGCGGGTGCGGGCAGCGAACAGTTGAAAAGCATGCATTTAGTTTTACTAGCGTTTAAGAGCAGTTGGAGGCCACGGAAGGAGTGTTGTATGGAATTGAAGCTTGTTTGGAGGTTTGTTAACACAGTGTCAAAGAACCATGACCCTCCTAGGTTTTGTATTGAAGTCAATGTACCCAGGGTGGATGGAAGCTAGCTGTCCTCCGGCTCCAGCATGGTGCTACCCTACAGAGTGCTGTTGAAGCTACTGTAGACCTTCTTTGCAAAATAGTGTGTTATACAATACATTGTTTGGTGACGTGATTATATTTAGTGTAGTTTTATCCACAAATTATAACTTTTTGTCACCAGCAAAGCACCCCCACACCATCACACCTCCTTCTCCATGCTTCACTGTAGGGACCACACATGCCGAGATAATCCGTTCACCTACTCTGAACGGATGACTCCTTTCCTGTGGCGGACCTCATGAGAGCCAGTTTCTTTTATTTTGTCAGTTACCTGTACATTTATGAAAAATATATTTGAATATTATTCCAATGTTGGCCTTTTTATAGGCACATTTTTTATGTGAATTTCTGGCTCAGTTGACAGACCCATTTATCTATTTCAGTAGTGCTCTTATTAACATAATTTTAAATCACTGTGAATGACCTAGGTCCTAGAGTAGACCCATGTTGGCATATCAAAACATAAAAATAAACATTTTAATGTGGGATGGTTGAAATTGCACTTCGGGGCGATTATGGGACTGTGATGAAAAAAGTTAGTCTTGTGCCCTGGGCAACTACAGTGACTTCAAAAATGATTTAGACCCCTTGACTTTTTCCACATTTTGTTACAGCCTTATTCTAAAATGGATTAAATAAATAAAAATCCTCAGCAATCTACACTCAATAACCAATAATGACGAAGTGAAAAAAGGTTTTTAGAAATGTTTACAAATAAAATATTTTAAAAAGAAATACCTTATTTACATAAGAATTCAGACCCTTTACTATGAGACTCGAAATTGAGCTCAGGTGCAGCCTGTTTCCATTGAGCATCCTTGAAATGTTTCTACAACTTGATTGGAGTCCACCTGTGGTAAGTTGAATTGATTGGACATGCCCCAAAAATTATGAAGAGTGAATATGCGCAGGGGGTATGGCAGATGTTGTTGGCTCAATTAAGGTGAGCATTTTGATAACTAACAGACAGCTTCGTGTCTTTTCATTGCTTTCTGTTTACAGCAATAGCCATTTGCTTTCCAAACTATGTTTTCCCACGATTGCATTTTGAAATATTTTGACATGACTGGCTGGGCTTCTCTACTTTTCACTGACAGTTGCAACTCAACAATACTCTGTCCGTATTGCACAGTCTGCCTTTCTTTTCAAATGTAGGAAATGTACAGTACTTTAGGGAAAGCTTCCACTAGCCTTATGGACACGTCGCGTATGCACGAGATTATAGACATCATATCAAATGTATTTATGAAACCCTTCTTACATCTGCTAATGTCACAAAGTGCTGTACAGTCACCCAGCCTAAAACCCCAAACAGCAAGCAATGCAGGTGTAGAAGACATGTGTCTACTCTAAATAAACAAATGAAATTAAATGAAACAGCACAGTAAAGCGGTTTCCATTGACCATCCTTGAGATATTTCCTTGTGATATTTCTTCAACTTGATTGGAGTCCACCTGTGGTAAATTCAAATGATTGGACATTATTTGTAATGGCACCCACCTGTCTATATAAGGTCCCACATTTGACAGTGCATGTCAGAGCAAAATCCAAGCTACGAGGTTGAAGGAATTGTGTCAAGACAGGATTGTGTCGAGGCATAGATCTGGGGAAGGGAACCAAAACATTTCTGTAACATTGAATGTCCCCAAGAACACAGTGGCCTCGATCATTCTTACATGGATGAAGTTTGGAACCAACAACACTCTGCCTAGAGATGGTTGCCCGGCCAAACTGAGCAATCGAGAGAAAAGGTCCATGGTTAGGGAGGTGACCACGAACCCGATGGTCACTCTGTCAGAGCTCTAGATTTCCTCTGAGGAGATGGGCGAACCTTCCAGAAGGACAACCATCTCTGCAGCACCACCAATCAGGCCTTTATGGTAGAGTGGCCGGACGGATGCCACTCCTCAGTAAAAGGCACATGACAGCCCGCTTGAAGTTTGCCAAAAGGCACCTAAAGACTCTGACCATGAGAAACAATATTCTCTGGTCTGATGAAACCAAGATTCAACTCTTTGGCCTGAATGCCAAGCATCACGTCTGGAGGAAACCTGGCACCATACTGTGAAGCATAGTGGTGGCAGCATCATGCTGTGGGGATGTTTTTCTGTGGCAGGGACAGAGAGACTAGTCACGATCGAGGCAAATATGAATGGAGCAGTGTACAGAGTGATCGTTGATGAAAATCTGCTCCAGAGCACTCAGGACCTCAGACTGGGGTGAAGGTTCACCCTCCAACAAGACAACGACCCTAAGCACACAGCCAAGACAATGCAGGAGTGGCTTCAGGACAAGTCTCTGAATGTCCTTGAGTGGCCCAGCCAGAGCCCGGACTTGAACCCGATCTAACATTTCTGGAGAGACCTGAAAAATAGCTATGGAGCGGTTGAAAAACGAGTTTAACGACTCCAACCTAAGTGTATGTAATCTTCCGACTTCAACTGTACATCCTAAACTATGGATTACAGGCAACATCCGCACTGAGCTAAAAGCTGAGCTGCCGCATTCAAGGAGCAGGTCACTAATCTGGACATGTAAAAGAAATCCTGCTATGCCTTCCGATGAACCGTCAAACAGTTGTGTCAATATTTTACTAAGATCTAATCATACTGCACCAGCTTTGACACTCATCAGATGGGGCAGTGCTTGCAAACTATCACGTATTGCAAACGGAAACCCATCCATGAGCTGCCCAGTGACGCAAGCCTACTGATGAGATATGCTTTTCATGTTCGCTTCGAAACAAGCAACACTGAACCATGCATGAGAGCACCCACTGTTCCGGACATCTGTGTGATCACGCTCTCCATAGACAATCTGAGTAAACCTTTCAACAGGTTAACATTCACAAGGACCCACTCCAACTGATCCACAAATGAGGCAATCTCTATTGCACTCCACGCTGCCCTTTCTCACCTAGACAAGAAGAACACACATATGTGAGAATGTTGTTCATTGACTACAGCTCAGCATTCAACACCGTAGTGCCCTCCAAGCTCAGCACTAAGCTAAGGACCTTGGGACTAAACACCTCCCACTGCAAATGGATCCTGGACTTCCTGACGGGCCTCCACCAAGTAGAGGGTAGGCCACAGAGTCAGAACAGCTTTCCCAGTTTGACAACAGATGTTGCTCCGGTGGGTGAAATCAACCCCCCCCACACACACCCAATATCCAACACAAAGTTACGCCCTTGATTCTAGCCAAGGGGCTTGATTCAATACTATCGCAGAAGTTCAACACTATAGTGCGCGATTGAGGCGATGTTCCTGTATTGATCCATGTCAAACGCTGCATATGTCGGCTCAATTGGAAAATACCTTTACATTTCAGTCACACTATTGTGCTGAACTTCGGTGATAGGGATTGAATCGAGACCCTGATCTCCCTCAATTTACGTATTACAGACCATGAGCTGTATTTTGATGAATAGGCCAACTCCCAATTTTAGCAGCTATATTAGCAATATTGGCTCCTTTTCAATACATGACAAACTGACATCACGCATGAATGCGTTTGACCTCTGGATGCAAAAAGACATCCATCACCATTTGCGCCGATTCAACATAGCCCAGATTTATTACTTACTTCTAAACAAAAAAAATTGAGGGATTCTCATATGCTTATAATGGTTTGATAATTGATTGAACTGTCGTTTAGATTATATTTGGTTATGATCTTTGCAAATGATCTATTTTGGATGCAGCAGTTAGCTAGAATGCTAATGCTAATTGACATAGGCTGGATGCAAAGCTAGCCAAATAGCCATTTTACTCGTTTAAGTTAGTTTTTTAAAAATACAGTGCAGTTGATTTGCGATGTAGGACATTCATTCATAAGTAGGACATTCATATGAGCCTTAAAATCTCATTATAATCCAATAGTAGTTTAAAATGCACTCATACGGAACATGTAAATGTTCTGCAAACAAATTGCTCCCTCGTGCAGCAATGTTTGCAAACACAGGGGTCTATAACCATAAAAACTTGTAAAAGCTCAAACACAAGTAGGATTGTAAAAGTTTGCCTGCCTTATTTTGTGTTCACACAGCAAAGACCCTGGAAGTCATCAGCCACTCATCCCTCTTACAATACTCCAAACCAAAAGGTGGCAGTAGCGTTGTTTGGCAATGCATGTCCATGTGTATTGCTTATGGTCTAGATTCCAAGCTATCTGCTCTAATGTTGCTATTTTGTATAAAGCCCTTGTTGATACTAACTAGCCAGATGGCCACAGCTAGATAACTACCTAGCAAGAGGATGAAGAAACAATTTAATTCCCTCTCCATAATCCCATACTGCCAGTGCCAGTTCATAGAATTTTTTTTAGCTAGCTAGCTAACGTTAGCATATTAGCTAGCTAGCACAAGGTAGCTAGCTAGCTAAGGTCCCTGCACTAACCCAGCAGTTAACTCAGGCAGTTGTTTCATGGAATCTAGCTAATCCATTGTGATTTAATTATGTCAATAATAGTTTCATGCTTAAGAGAGATGATAGTGACAGTAGAGTAAGGTGAGACACACTTTAATGAGACGCTTCTGGGAAAATTGTACATTGGGCCTGCCGTGTCTTCAGAAAGTAAGAAAAGAAATATGAAAAACTGAAGGGTCTGAAGTCAATAAGTATTCAACCCCTTTGTTATGGGATGCCTAAATAAGTTCAGGAGTAAACATTTGCTTAACAAGTCACATAATAAGTTGCACGGACTCACTGTGTTTAACATGATTTTTGAATGACTACATCATCTCTGTACCCCACACATACAATTATCTGTAAGGTCCCTCAGACGAGCAGTGAATTTCAAACACAGATTCAACCACACAGCCCAAGGAGGTTATCCCTTTGAGCATGGTGAGTTATTAATTACACTTTGGATGGTGTATATATACAACCAGTACTACAAAGATACAGGCATCCTTCCTAACTCAGCTGCTGGAGAGGAAGGAAATCGCTCATGGATTTCACCATGACGCCAAGGGTGACTTTAAAACAGTTACAGAGTTTAATGGCTGTGATAGGAGAAAACAACAACATTGTAGTTACCCCACAACACTAACCTAAATGACAGAGTGAAAAGAAGGAAGCTTGTACAGAAGAAAAAAAAAAAAACATGCATCCTGTTTGCAATAAGGCACTAAAGTAAAACTGCTACAAATGTCGCAAAGAAATGTACTTTATGTCCTGAATACAAAGTGTTATGTTAGGGGCAAATCCAACAACACATCACTGAGTACCACTCTTCATATTTTTAAGCACGGTGGTGGCTGCATAATTTTATGGGTATGCTTGTCATTGGCAAGGACTAGGGAGTTTTTTGGGGGATAACAAATAAAAATAAACAGAATAGACCTAAGCACAGGCAAAATTACAGAGGAAAATCTGCTTCATTCTGCTTTTCAACAGATACTGGGAGACAAATACACCTTTCAGCAGGACAATAGCTTACCAAGTTGACATGAAATGCTCCTAAGTAGCCTAGTTAAGGTTTTGACTTAAATTGGCTTGAAAATCTATGGCAAGACATGAAAATGGCTGTCTAGCAATGATCAACAACCAACTTCACAGAGTTTGAAGAATTTCAAAAATAATCATGTGCAAATATTGTAAAATCCAGATGTGCAAAACTCTTAGAGATTTACCCAGAAAGATTCACAACTGTATTTGTTGCCAAAGACAAAACATGATAAAAACATGTTATCACTTTGTCATTATGTGGTATTGCTTGTAAATGGGTGAGGACATTTAAAAGAAAATCCATTTTAAATTCAGGCTGTAACACAACAAATGTGGATTAATTAAGTCAAGGGATATGAATAATTTCTGAATGCACTGTACGTACGTGAACTGTAGACTGAGCAAATATTCTAGTTGGCTATGGAAAATAGTATAGGCCTATATACAAGTTTTAGATCACATGACCCACATCAACCTCAAAAAAGGTTTGTGGACTATCACTAACAACACCATTTTTATGCAATGGAAGTTCAGGTGATTTTCCATAACAGTTCTGCTGCATCATCATTAAGATGAATAAAACTATATACATGAACATCCTTGAATTAATTATCAGTTCAATATCAAAGATAAATAATACCCAGGCCTATTCTCTATTTTGGATTTGAACTTAGTAGGCTTGAAGTGCAGGCTAACTCAGTTAATATTAGCCTACTGAAACAATAATCAGATCATTAATGATTATCAATGAATACACCAGGTGTTGGAAATGACACAGGACAGCACAACGCCGTGATATGTTGGTCATATACCACACCCTCGGGCCTTATTGATTAAATATAACAACCCCAAAAAACCGACTAATCAAACCATTAACTGCTTACCAAGTAACTATCTAACTACAAGTAACTGAGTAGAAAAGTTGATTGAAATAAACTGAGGGATCTTTGAGGAGGAACAGACAGTTTGGCAATTATTGGGATCTTCTCCAATGAAGGCAGAATATACTGATGGTTGATGGATGCTCTGTGTTGCACAGGATTGTATAGGAGTGACATTTTCTCACTTGAAACAACACTTGTTAATCACTCAACAGACGCTCATATCTAGCGTAAAGTGTGTGTTATGCCTTTAGTGGTTGTTTGGTCGGTCACCTAGGCCTATTTTTCATTCTAGCCTACTTACTTATGTTTAGCAAGTGTGAAATGATAAAGTAAACAACTCTTCTTGACGCCACTAGAGGGCTCTTCGAAACTATAATCTGGGAACCGTGCCGCTGACATTTTATGTCAAATGGTTTACATCAATGTTATAGTTGACTACGTTTACGTCAACGTTATAGTTGACTAGTTTTTTCCCACAGATTTGTATCAATAATTTAATTCACCCATGAGATATCAAACAATTATAACAATTAATTTATATATTAGCCTACGTTTAATTATAATTGTAATTATTTTAATGTCTTTTTTTATTTTTTATATTTTTTTACATGCAAGGTGATTGGCAGTGATTAAGCACACTTGCTTATTGCATACAGGTTACCCTTGCCAATGCAAACAACAGTCAATTACTTATATTGATGATGATAATAATAATAGTAATAATAATTATAATTAAAATAATGATTATATATTTCTATATTTCGAATACCTTACATGTAATAATTGTAATATTAATACGTACAGTAATAACAAATGAATGCGTTTACAGGGTGATATAAATAAAATCCCTGAATGTTTTTTTTATCAATAAGCTGGAAGACTCTGTCTAAAAATGATGAAATATCATATAAACGTTTATAATAAAACTCCATAATAAAGGTCTCCTGTAATTAGTGAAAATATGTTTATGTTAAAGCAAAGATATAGCTAGAGCAGATTTTAAATCGACGGTGCTGCTAATAACAGATGTATAGATGGGTGTGCACACCAGTGACAGAAAAGTTGGCCTGGAGAATGCATTCCAAAAAGTTAGTTGATAAAAACTGCACATAAAAAAATATCTATAAGTTAATGATGATAATTCGTTTTTCTTACATTATTCTCTGTGCGATTTCTGTTATTCAGTGGTTGCAGGCGAAATGTACGTTTTTTTCTGATTGATTGTTTCCTAATTGCCAAACAGTCACTGGTGTATTGAACTTTCCTATGACGGTGAAAATGAAGGACAGATAAATATTGTTTTCATCACTATTTATGTCCGGTTAAATAGTTCAATAATATATTGTCAATAACATTATATTATCCAATATGGCCTAAAATAAAAAACAATGAAAAAACAAATATCTGAAATCTCATTTTTGTATTATTCATGTTTTTAACACGTTTGAAAAGGTCACAAACTGTAGTCCACTTTTATCTCTTTTCCCCTGTATAATTTTTAGATAGGCCTGTTGAAATGTGTAATTCTCATCTAAATAAAGAAATGCAGTGCAAAATTGGAAAACCTTGACTTTTCCAAACCCTTAGAATAAACGTTCTTCACTCTGCTATTAAATGTCCAAGGTAGATTCGCTGAAGCCTTTCAAATGCTAAGGTGGCAATATTTCACTCTAACAACATTCGCGTCTCCATAAAATATTAGCGCCGTGGCTTGAAGCGGCACTCAACTTGATGACGTCTTGAGACACGCGCTTTTTTTTCAGTCCAGGTCACATCTCATGATGAAAATAATGAAAAAACAACAATGATAATTTGAGTAATGAAAAAGGTCACATTAGGTCTGTGTTTGTTACACTGTTTAGTTGTCAGTTTGGACATATATAGCGTACCAGGCAAATATGATGCATCTGTGTATCTGATCAGTGACCGTGATAAAGATACAATGGCTGATCTAATTTTCTATTGTGTAGGCCAAGTGATACCATCGTTAAGACTCACTTAGCCTATCTATGAGTTTATCTAGACCCGCACACTGAAAAAACATATTTACTGTATCACATGAAACAAAGATAAGGGTAGTTTTAAACGAATACTAATTTTTTAAATCTTTTTTTATTTTTTTTATTTTTTTTACAGCATTTACAGAATATTTCAAGATAACCCCACAACTATGCACCCCAATGAATCCGTTATGGCATCAGAAAAATATCAATTATTGTAGTCAGTTATTTTATCTTGCTCTGAAGTAGATTTGATTAACCATTTTCTAAAAGGCAAACTTTAGTTAAGTATGCCTAGTCTATATGCTTGTTATACATCCACAACACATATCCTACACATAAAGCGTACTCTATATGCTTATTACACATCAACAACACATCGCCTACACATAAAGCATAGTTTTCAATTAATAGGCTACTGGATGTGTCTTCTAGAAATGCGTGTAATCTTATCTTCAACCTCCTTCAAATCACTGGTAACAATGAAATCAGTAGGCCCTGCAGCATAATTGTATTGAGTTTAATGATGTAGTCTACTTACATTGTCATCGGTAATGGGTCATAATGTAAATGCATAATTTTAGTCAAATCTTGAAACAATTATTTCTACAGTACGATGCATCATTAATAGTACAGTAATATATTAAATGCATTAATAGTGTGGCTATGTCCAAGTGGCGCACATGAAAAGTAACCGAGTGTGTTCCCTCCAATCAGAGAGCGCTCTCACTCAACATTATCCAATGGGGAAAATGCGTATGCAGGTGGCTGCGCCGTTATCAGTGCATCCCGCTTCACTCACACCATAGCTCGAGTCAATTTACGAAGAAAGCCGACCGTTATGGTCACCATCAAAACCACAAAAAAACGAAATCAGATCCTCTAACTTCCGAGTGGATTCTCGTTGTGGACGCATGCGGAAAGCTCACTATTGACAGTCTGAATTGGAGAGAAATTTTCGATCAAACTATTGCCCGACAACGCAAGATAACTTCTCTCCTAAATAAGTGTTTTTGTTTTCGGAAGTGTCATCGTTCAGTGGCTGCGGTATCCAGGATATACGTCTGAAGCACCTGTAGTGGCCTCTGCTTATCAACCAGTTCAGCACCTTTATATTCCTTTTCTCGGTTTATTGTTATTTTTACTCGAGCGAATTCGGTGGTTCATGCTCTCCAATGTTAGCTGTTGGGCAGATGGATGCTAACCGGCAGAGTGCTTTCGTCCTAGGCAGTACACCGCTGGCAGCATTGCACAACATGACCGAGATGAAGACGTCTTTATTTCCCTACACTTTGCAGAATCATGCGGGCTTCAAGGCGCATTCTCTTACTCATTTGAACTCACAGCTTGCCCTGGGGACACCACATGGAATTAGCGATATCTTGGGTAGACCTATCAACTCAGCTGGACAGCTGCTCTCTGGCTTTCCAAGGATAAACGGCTTGGCCACCACCGCAGGAATGTACTTTAACCCAGCGGCCGTTTCTCGGTACCCGAAGCCCCTGACGGAGCTCCCAGGGAGAGCACCCATATTCTGGCCTGGAGTGATGCAGAGCTCCCCTTGGAGGGATCCTCGAGTGCCCTGTCCTAGTAAGTTCGCTGTCTGGCTGTGTCGAGTGCAAAATGTTATAAAAATGCAGTTATAGAAATGTAACATTTTTCTGTAGGCTGCTCAAAAATGTTTTACTTGTTTAATGCAGACATCTGTTGAATTTGTTGGGTAGCTTATTTTGTGCTGCTTCTTGTAAATAAATTTTAATAACTTAACTTATATTAAAGACCTATACATAATTATTCGATGGGCTTTCCATTTATATCGGTTTATATCATTTTAAAAATGTTTTAATTAATGTGAAAGCCTAGCTATGTTAGTCAACACAAAGTCCCTCTCCAGGAGTGAACTCGTGAGAACTGTTTACTACTGATGTTGAAATACTAATCACTGTTGTGTTTACATATTTTTGACTAGACTCTTCAATCTTTTTTGTAGCTCAAGCTAACATGATGCTCGACAAGGATGGAAAGAAAAAACACTCCAGACCAACTTTTTCTGGACAGCAAATTTTTGCATTGGAGAAAACCTTTGAACAGACGAAATACCTTGCTGGCCCAGAACGAGCTCGACTGGCTTACTCTTTGGGAATGACTGAAAGTCAAGTCAAGGTATCTATCATTACTTGAGTTATCCTTTGACATTAATTCAAATGTAATGAAGCCGTTATTTATAGATGATTATCTTAAAATTAATATTGGCATATTTGGCTGTTCTGTATGCTTTATTATAAGTTATGTTTAACAGGCTTATTATTAGTTAAGCCTATTATTATTATTATTATTGGCAATATGGTTAATATTATTGGTATTAGCCTATGTTGTTATTATGTTGTCATTATTATGCAATTGGAGCTATTAGTTGGCTAACTTCATGTTTAGCAGGGTTTTTTCTTGGCTCCGACTCAGATAATGACTTTTATATTGGAATAATAATTTCTACCTATACTACCAAGAATATGAGTTATTATTGTATGTATTAAGTGGCTAATTGTATGTTATTCCTTCTCCCAATAGGTATGGTTTCAAAACAGGAGAACCAAATGGCGGAAGAGACACGCAGCAGAAATGGCAACAGCCAAAAAGAAACATGACTCTGAAACTGAGAAGATGAAGGAAAGCTCGGACAATGAGGACGATGATGAGTACAACAAACCTCTGGACCCAAATTCGGATGACGAAAAAATCACGAGACTTCTGAAAAAGCACAAGGCTACAAACCTTTCCTTGATCAGTCCATGCAGCAATAGCTCGGACACCTTGTGATGACATTGAGAACTTGTCGAGAAAAGACTCAAACACTCCATGATGCTTCTAAAGCTAATTTAACCAGGGTATAAATTGTTCAAAAGGAGAGAAAGGGCGCTGATGGGTGGTATGAATGATTTATGTTGTACAGACGAAAATGTGAGATGTATATATTTTTTACTGAGTAAGTTATGTTATTAAACCAATGTAAACAAGAAATGGCAGGCTTTTCCCGCAAATCCCGATAAGCATATACCTTCTCAATATTGTAGCTTAATTTTGTTATATATTGCAGAATAATGTCGCCCATCTCTCCACCTTTACCATTCTAAATTCAAGGTACACAAATGTATGAATGCAAACGTTGTAAATTATGTAAAAAGCTTGTTTTAACGATCTAAACTGTTTTATTTTATAATTTGAGGGAATTTGTTTCACCTCATCAAACAAAAATAGAGAACTGGATAATCGTTTGTTGGAATAAGAGAGTATTATTGCTTCCGCGAAGATGGAAGAAAAAAAACTTTGTATTATGAATAAATTATTTAACAAGCGTTTGTTTTTAATATGGAATTTTGTTCCACTTCACTGAAATTAGTCTTCATTGAATTAGGCTGTCTACCAATAGTCTGAAATTGATTGGGACCCACTCAATAGCTGAAAAGGCGGTATAGTCAATTATATAAATCGGAAATCTGTTATCTTCCTTTATTCAAGACCATCAAAGATGTTTGGGATCTGTTTCGTTCTTTTTTGTAAACCTTGCCCAAGTCGGAATAGCTCAATGTTAGTTGCGTTGGTGAAAGTATAGGACTACACTAAACTCGTAATAGTCTTCTGAAACTTTAGTTGTTTTCAAGATGTTACTTTTTTTTTTAAAACAACGGCGTTGTGATGGTGGTGATCAGGCCTACAAATGCTAGACCTACTGTATGCATTTACGCATAGCCTAATGAATTTAATAAATATAGGCTACATATAAAATCTAATCATAATTTGCTCTATGTTACAAAAATGAAAATGTTTAGATTTACAAAGCCACATATAAAATGGTAACTGGAATGGGGTGTTGTTTAGGTTAACCTAGATAAGTTTGCGTCACATCCCCAAATTACAACCTATTTAGTTTATTTAGGCCAATTTATTGTCTGCACTTTTAATGTGGATATCATAATTTTGAAGAAGAGTGTGAGTGTGTAGACTAGCATATCTCGACTAAGTATTTTAGACTTCACACATTTCAGAACAGTTTCGATTTTTTGTTGTTGTTGAACTAACACCTCTGATGTGTAGGTGTTATTAAATATTGGGACATTATACATTTATTCAGGCTTAAAGCGCAATAGGATAATTACTATTCTATAGGCTAATTAAAGCCCTCATTAATAACCTGCATTTCTGGAACAAATATAATCCATTCAAATGTAACAAATATAATCCATTTAACTACATATTGCATGTATTTCGATACACGTTTCATTATTGCTCTATTACATTTCTTGTAATGACTGCACTGGTTCTAACTTGAAAACAGAATTTGGCCACTTTTCATCATCCATCGTTGTTTTCTGTAGCTCTGCTCCAGTGCCAGTCTATCTGCAATAATCATATACCTATATCAGAGTAATTACCAACGTGGATACTTTATGCTGCATGGTTTAACTTGATGTGATTACCACGAACTTCATCATGGAAGCAGGAGCATCTTTGGAAATATTCATCTTTGAACTTTAATCTTCTTGTGCACATAGCTTCAGTAGGGTTGTGTCCACTGGCCATGCGTGCAAGTTCATCAAGATCCACAAATAAGTAGGCGTTGTCAATAGCATCTTGTTGTGTGGTACAGACGCAATGCTGAAGTGATACATGCGGTGGAATAATGACAAAACACCCATTTAGTTCTAATGGTTTTATTGCTTGAGAACCGTATAATCAACACTAGAGGCCATGCGGTCCATTGGGTAGAATATAATCTCTATCTGCTGAAAGGAGTGAACAAACTGCCGCTTCTCTTAACACGTGACCAGCGGGAAACACAAGCAGTTTTGCCCACGAACCAAATCACACTGTCAAGACAACATGAAGTCTGCAGCAGGCACAAACATCATTTCAACTTGCGGTGATTTAGATGGAAAACTCAAGGAGCAATCTAACGGCTTCACACAGTCTGAGCTCTGTAGTGTAGTAAATTAAATCAATAACGGGAAACGTTCGCTTTTCAACAACAGCCTCCCCTAATTGCAGTTTAATGCTCTAACGAGCGATGAGAGGAAATTATTTGCAACATAGCAATGAAGGCTGTTGAAGGCTACATACAAAATGAAAAAGCAATTATCTCAAGTCTTTCCTGCCTTTGGCGTTTTTTAAAAGTTTTTTTTTAACAATGTATAATCAAGGCCTTTATCTATCAGTTGGACTGTTGTAATTTTATGTTGACTTTTCACACTTCATTTTGTGTATACTTGGCACCATTAATGCAGTAAAAAGAAGAAGAAAAAAAAGAAGACCTTTTACATTTTTTAAAGAATACCAAAGCCTATCTAAAAACATTACATTCAGAACCATAATATCATTACATAGAAATAAGTTAGAATAATAATAATGTGAGTGCTATATATGAAACAATCTTATATACTTGCATGGTCTATGGCACTGCTTAAAACATAATTGGATACACTATACTGTATGAATCATGTTGGCTAAAAAGTGTTTGTTTTTTCTCACTTGTAATGATAGATTCAAAGGTCATGGCTGATGGAACACCCATGCAGCCATATTGTCTCCATATACTTCATAACAATTTTGTTAAGAATGATAAATTCTCTCTTTAAAAAGTACAGTATATAAAATGAGATTCAGCTGATGTGTGAGGCATGGCAGTGTGTTAGGCACACAAGTCAGCAACGACAAAATAAAAATAAAATAAAAAAGTAATTGAAATTAACCAAAAAATGTGTATCTATTCTAAATAGTGGGACCACAAAGTTTGGTCAGAAGAGTGACAATGGCACTAAAACCATCAACAACTCCATGTGAAACTGTCCAATGTACAAATAAACCTAACAATATAGATATACAACTTTTTGTTTTGCATTGCACTTTTTAAAAACATCTTACATAATGTATGGAAGTAGCTTCTATACATAGAGACATACCTACAATTGCAAGTATGGTATCTAAAATAATGTAGTTAAGACTGATTTCTACTAGAGTTTTGGCAACAAGGCTGTAAAATAGTTTTTTTCATTCTTCCGGGGGAATGGGGCGCGCGTAGCAATGGTAAGGTCAGTGAGGTGTGTCTTATCTCAAACGTCTCTCGGGTGGGAAGTCCAGATACTGACGTGTTGTGTGGAAAAACAACAGCTTGTATGGATGAAGTGTTAGAACGACTGAACGACTGGTCAGCACTGCTGAACAGTCTGTATAGGGTCTTCCGTGTGTGTGGTTGTGTGTGTGTGTGTGTGTTGGTGTCCAACTCTTGGTTCTTATCACAGAGGCCCTTCAGGCAGAGATCTTCTCCACCCTTTGGCACCACTTCCCTGACAAAACACACACACACACACACACACACACGCCATGAGAATACTGCATCAGCATCAGGCCATGTGTTACACAAAGGAACAAAATATGCAAAAGATAAAGGGCGTGAAAGCATAATAATAAATATATGATTATTAATCATGAATAACAGTAAAAAGCAATAATAACAATCATTTATTCATAATAATAAAGAAAAAATATTTACCACGACATCACTGCACGTTACAACACTTGTGCTTATTTGCATTAGGTTTACCTGCCCCGGCTGTTAATCGAAACGACAGGTAGACAGGCTGCCAGACAGACGGACAAAGAAAGACAAATAAGACAGTTAGCAACAGTCCTGCCCTGAGTGGAAGGGCCAAAGGCAAGGGGGCCAATACAAGTTTAAAGCCCACTCTCTCCCCCTCTCACACACACACACACACACACACACACACACACACACACACACACACACACACACACACACACACACACACACACACAACCATCCATTACACACATCCTAAACTCACATACCAAGGGGCGCACATACTTCCTCCTGCACGCGAACTACATTGGACATTTTTTTTTAAACATAGCAGAATGTGATTTTAGCGGGTGCGTGTGGTTCTTGGCCTAGGTCTGGTGGAGTCTGTTTCACTGCCCCGGTCACGTCACACACACACTACTGTCCAGTCCACAGTATGTAATGATGAAAGACTGAGGACTTCAGCTTCAAGGCACCTCTCTCTCTCTCTGTGTCAGCTTAACAGCCACTGCCTAACATTGCAGACTAGACAGACTGCGTTAAATACTGTCTATATAGTCAGCATCACAAAAGAACCCTCTGTTAAATACTGTCTATATAGTCAGCATGACAAAAGAACCTCTGTTAAATACTGTCTATATAGTCAGCATGACAAAAGAACCTCTGTTAAATACTGTCTATATAGTCAGCATGACAAAAGAACCTCTGTTAAATACTGTCTATATAGTCAGCATGACAAAAGAACCTCTGTTAAATACTGTCTATATAGTCAGCATGACAAAAGAACCTCTGTTAAATACTGTCTATATAGTCAGCATGACAAAAGAACCTCTGTTAAATACTGTCTATATAGTCAGCATGACAAAAGAACCTCTGTTAAATACTGTCTATATAGTCAGCATGACAAAAGAACCTCTGTTAAATACTGTCTATATAGTCAGCATGACAAAAGAACCTCTGTTAAATACTGTCTATATAGTCAGCATGACAAAATAACCTCTGTTAAATACTGTCTATATAGTCAGCATGACAAAAGAACCTCTGTTAAATACTGTCTATATAGTCAGCATGACAAAAGAACCTCTGTTAAATACTGTCTATATAGTCAGCATGACAAAAGAACCTCTGATCACAATATGACTGTTCACAGCCAACTTTTGGTTTCACTATAGACACATGCAGAATGTGTTCATAAGCAATTGAAGTAATAGGTCAATGGAGTACTATTGTTTTGGTTATGATAAAGGTAAGGTAGTCGTACTAATCTAATTTACGAGTCATATTCTTCAAAATCAGGGACAATACAGAATAGCATTCATTGAAAATGACTGGAAACCCTACATTTCAATAGTGCAAACTCTTAGTTTTCAATTGAAACAGTAGAACGTGATGAAATAATGTACTTGATCTCACACAGCCAAATCACACACACAAATCCTTACAGACAGACAAAACACACCCCCACAAACAGGCACAACACAATTACAACCCAGAAGTGGGCTAGGCCTGTGATGTTACCTTGTGGTCCCCCATGCAGACATTGGGCCCTATATTGTCGTAGACCAAGTATTTCTCCTCATTTTCAGGCTGAGAAAAAAAAAGCAAGACATTATCACAACGCTGAATACAGAGTAGTATAAACATGTAAACAAACAATAAACATAATTGAGAGAGACAATATTCCTACCAGAGTGCAAAATAATTGTATTCGTTGCCATTTTGAGGTAAACATTTGTTTATTTTGTTAAAATTGAACAATGTTACTAGATGAATCTTATTATCTTAGACATTTCGTGAGCTATAAGTAAATCTGGTCCTAAAGTACTAGCCTACCCCTGAATGCATATGCCTTCTTTATAACTAACAACAGGGTTTAAATGGTGTTAAATACACCTTTAAAACTCAATATTGCACCATTTCCTTGAAGATTGAATTGAGTGAGTAGACGTGAACTGTGCCAAGACCATATTTACCTCCCAAACAAATGCACTGATTCAGTATATGAATGAATCATGTTCCATATCTCAAACAAAGGAAGTGTCAAACACAGACATTCATCTCAGGCCTAGAGTATAATAAATCATATTTATCTGGTAGAACTAAATCCTTTTTAAATAGTCAGCGGTCAGCTGTGATTAGGTGAATAACACCGCCACTTGAGAAGTAACACAAGAGTAGCTTCAGAATGGCCCATAAACTTAAATCCAAATTAACTTCAAACCTATCCTGCTAGTCTAAGGTCACCGGTGCGCTGGCGTGCACCTCGCGGTGGGGTACCTCACTCCGACTCTCTGAGGGGCCACGCTCTAGCACTTTCCCCAACCGCCTGCCAAATGCCTGAGTTGCTGCAGACAGCCCTGGATACATTCATCACATACAGACTTGATAATTTACAAAGGCAGCATAAAACTGTGGATTTTCGGCCTGCATAATCTTTAGACAGATAAACAAATTACCAGGGCCCTCCTACAGAAACAGAGCGCTCGCTCCGCTGAGCATTCATTACCGCGCTTCCACACTTCGGCGCTGTGCCGCGAAGGCGGCGGGCAACCTTTGGCGTGTTAGGGCTCGGCAAGCAGAAAATAACATGATGGCGAGTTAACCGACCGTGCCATGATAGATGATGCCACTCGGACGCCTGTTTACAGGCCCATGTCTCAACAATCTGTAACGCTGCCCGGGGGTGACTGAGTGTTTGTGTGTGTCTGTGGTGTGTGTGTGTGTATGCTCAGTGCATCATCAGCCAATCTGTGAACATTTTAACATAAGGAGACTCAGCCCGTTCCCTTAATTCTAAACAATTAACCTGTAATTGAGAAAGTAAATCAATTGTAGAACTACTATTTATAGAAACAATTGATAGGCTTTTTGGTGGCTCTTAAATAAAAATACTTTTAAACAAAGACGAGGGCAAGCGTTTTGGAAAGGGGGATAGGCCAAACCTTCCTGTATAGCCTCAGTAGATGAGGACAGAAAAAAAATGACTCATTTGTTCAGGACAAAGGAAAGCCAACTTCCTCCTCCCGCCTGTGTACTGGGGCTCAAAGATGTGTGTGGCTGTGAGCAGACTCACACTGTGGAGTGGACTACTGTACTGCGCTGTTATCCCGGAGACCATCAGATAAATGGCAGGCACTGCTACAGAAGATAAGTGCTATTGTGGAAGAAGGGATTGCTCTGGTGTTGTGGTCAATAAAGGGTCTCTCCTCTCCATGGACAGCCGGCCAGTTTCTCCCCATACAGGGTAATGTTCAATAGTGCACACCGTTGGAAAGCGTTTTGCAACGGAAAGCAAAAATAGGCGTTTTCATTTAGGACAAGTTCAGACAGTATCTCTCTGTTTTACCCCATTTCTAACCATTTTCTACCTACTGAACACCTGCCATGCCATGTCGATGTGGCTGCCTTCACTTTAATCTAGAGCTGGCCTAGTCTCATTAATCACATCAGATGCCTTCCAACAGTTCTCTTGTCAGGGACTATCTCCAATTTAATCAAGTGTGAGAGTGCATTTTCAGACAAAACACATTTTTCCTCTTGTCACCTTAAAAACCACAGTAATCAAATAGGTGGAGAAACGTAGTCTATTCATTGGGCTGATTAAAGGAAAGATGGGACATCTGAGTGTAAATTGAAATGACAGATTTATACCCACTCCTTTGCTGACAACTGCAACCAACAGGGAAAACAGAAAAAAGGATGCATTTGTCAAAGTTGGAGTATCATGGAAAATGGTAAGTTAGGCTGATAGCCTCCAGTATCTATCTATGCAGCAATAGTCTATGTGCTGGGGGGCTAGGGTCAGTCCGCCCCTCCCTCCCTCCCTCCCTCCCTCCCTCCCTCCCTCCCTCCCTCCCTCCCTCCCTCCCTCCCTCCCCCCTCCCTCCCTCCCTCCCTCCCTCCCCCTCCCTCCACCCAGAGGACCTGAGCCCTTGGCTGTCCCCATCCCCAGTCTACCTGGTCGTGCTGCCGATCCAGTTTTTATGCTGTTTTGCCTGTGGCTAAGGAACCCTGACTTGTTCACGAGGCGTGCCATCTTGTCATTGTGCCGCTCCAGTTTCAACTGTTCTGCCTGCGGCTATGGAACCCTAACCTGCTCATCGGACGTGCTACCTTGTCCCGGACCTGCTGTTTTCGACTATCTCTCTCTCTCTCTCTCTCACTCACTATCACACATGCTGTCTCGACCTCTGAAAGCTTGGCTATTAAAAGTCAACTGACATTTGACTTGCTGACAACCACTTATTTGACCCTGCCGGTCATCTACGAATGTTTGAACATCTTGAAGAACGATCTGGGCTTAACGGCCATGTACTGTGATAATCTCCACCCAGCACAGACAGAAGAGGACTGGCCACCCCTCAGAGCCTGGTTCCTCTCTAGGTTTCTTACTAGGTTCCTGCCTTTATAGGGAGTTTTTCCTAGCCACCGTGCTTCTACATCTGCGTCGCTTGCTGTTTGGGATTTTAGGCTGGGTTTGTGACATCTGCTGATGTAAAAAGGGCTTTATTAAAAATATATATATATATATATTTATTAGTAAACATGTTAGGAAATGCACTTTGTGTAGTTGCTAAGTGTTAAAGAGGTATTATAAACAGTTTTGTATTATCCAACCCCAGGGTACACTTCTCCAGCTTCGCCATGTTCTCTAAACGTCATAGCCAGACGGGAACAGCAAACAACTGGGGAAAGACAACAGTCTGGAGCCCAATCTGGTGCTGTGCTGACGGAGAGGGGCGGAGGTGGCAGATTGGTTGATAGTTTACAATGCCTCTCCTGGATTTGGGCAGGGTGGTGGGCCCCAGCTTTGGGCTGCGCCAATGTGTTGACTTGAGAATGAGCAGACAGAGGGAGCACAAGAGCTCCAGATTTATAGAGCCATTATGGCCCAATGGCACTCGATAAGATCTGGGATATATATACTGTCTGTGTAGACAACTGGGCTTAAGTCTTCCGGATGAATATTCACACACAGTACATTCCTCCATCTGGGGGCAGAGTGGGTGGAAGAAAAAGAGAGAATGGAGGAGAGAGTTGGAATGTGATAGAGGGATAGCGTTATAGTAGATTCCCATAGACCAAGGGTGTGAAGACATCCCAGATGGCAATCCAAGATTCTACATGTTGATTCAGAAATAACCACAGGGTGATGGTCTGCCACTGACTGTTATTGGCCAGACGTCGTGTGTATGCGAAGGCTAGGTCTCTGGCTATATATATACAAGGTTAAACTCACCTTTAAGGCTAGGTCTCTGGCTATATATATACAAGGTTAAACTCACCTTTAAGGCTAGGTCTCTGGCTATATATATACAAGGTTAAACTCACCTTTAAGACCAGGTCTTTAGCTGTAGCAGACATGAGGACGCGGTCACACCAGGCAGGGCATCTGGTGTCCATGTACTGCTTTCCCTGACTACTGTCTTCACTGTACGGATAACTGTGGAAACAAACCCAAAAACACAACCATCAGTAACATACAGTTCGTAGAACAATGGTCCATAAAAGACAATTCTGTGTATTCTAAAGTAGATTGTGTAAAAAGGCATAGCCAACAAATGAGTTTGGTTTTGCAAATTGAGTTTCTAAGTTTGAGGCTAAAGCACAGAAGAGGAGAAAACACCGAATCCAATTAGATACACAGCTTTGACTTTCTGGAAATACTCTTTTGAATGAACACACATGGAAGGATGGCTCAATCAGAGCAAACTTGTGAGGAAAGAGCCATGCCAACTGTACAGGGTCTGACTATCTCACTGCGGAAGAAGCTGAGTGAGTATGTGAGTGTGATCTGTAGGGGGAGAGAAAGAGGTAGAAAAAGAGAGGGAAAAAGAAAGAGCCAGAGCTGAGGGAGTTTCAGTCTCTGTGTTCTCTCTCTCTCTCTCTCTCTCTCTCTCTCAGAAATGTACAGCAGCTACATCCTTATGTAGCCATCAAAAAGAGATTAGTGCTGTGGCAAATGGCCAAGTGAGATTGTTCCTCCCGTTACCAGATACAATCGGATGATTTAAGTAGCCGGGCCCGCCGGGAAGCCCATCGAACCGATACAGATTTACATTGTTGGAAATTCAATTTGGCCCTCCAGCTCATCAAACTGCATCAGATTTACATGCCACCAATCCAATTTGTTTGCGGGGCTCATCAGGATAGGAGAGGCTTTACATACTGTAATACCAATCCAATTTGTTCCTTCAGTGCTACACACAGGGGCTCACCGTGGCGTAACACAACATGCGTTCGCCCGGGGCCAGAAAAACTCATGACAAAATAACCACAGCCGTCCTATATTATCCAAAGCACTATTGTCAAGAAGCTTGGGTATAATAAGACTTGTATCTGGGATTACATACTGTAAATGTCATGTGTGATTATTCTGTTTCTGTGTGTCTCTGTGTGCGTGTGTGTGTGTGTGCATGCATATGGGGGTGTTTTGCTATAATGTAATGACTTGGAGACCCCTCCTAGTATTCTCCAATCAGTCAGTCAGATGGGTCCATCTGATTAAATATTTTTGTCCTGTTAACACACAGCTATAAGACACATTTACCTAGCTAACTAGTGGCTGCGAGTACACACACAGGCACCTCCTTAGGCCAATCAGCCATGCTGTGCAAAGCAGGGCAACATACACTGTCACATGGCAGCCATGAAGGCAGAGTGTGTTACTCTCAGGCAGCCAGGCAGGGAACCAACTGGGCAAACAGAGGCCTGGTAAACACCCCCCCTGACGCACACACGCATACGTGCACACGCGCGCACACATACACAATGCACTGGGACAGCTGCCACAGCACAGGGGGCAATGTTACAGTTGTGCCATGGCGACCAGTGTGACACACAGACTGTGAACTATGGGACAGTGGCGGAGGGGGGGGCACATCCGGCCAGCACACAGCACCCCCCGCTGGGTGAACAAACAGGCCTGCAGAGGGCTCCTTACAGGCTCCTTACAGAGCACACAGCCTCCAATTAGCATGAATGGCACTTTAAGCATGTGGAAATGCAGCAGGTTTTTGGTATGCTAAAGAAGGGATGAAGGATGGGTCCAGAGGATGAAAGTATTTCAGAGGGATAAAGAAGAGAGGGGATAAAGAGGGCTCAGAGAGAAAAACAGGGTGCTGGTGGAAAAGGGCAAAGTCATCAAAGTGGCTCGGGATCAAGCCATCTTCAGGGGTGGCCTAGCTACAGACTCTTCATTTAGTCCATACAGTGAACTGGCCCTAAATTACTATGCTATCTCTCTATTGTAAGGGAAATATAAAGGAGTACTCAACCTCTCATAGCAAATTGCTGTGGAGCACATTAAAAAAACAAAACCACCATCACGGTTTCTGATGATAAAATAGCAATCTTAAAAGATTATTAATCCTTGTATAAAATGATGAACAATACTCAACAATGGCAATTAAACTGTGAGGCAGTCTTGCACTCCTCTTCCTCTTCCTTTCTCACCCCACCCTCCAATGGCCCCAATTGAGATAACAGGTCCTAATGCAACAGCAAACACCAGAGTGGCGGCTTTGGGGAGTGCTGTGTGATTAATGTGTCCGATTAAGGCGCTCACAAACTTATCTGAAAGCAAACGGGGCGAGTGGGCGTACGGGCCGGAGCTCCTATCGGGCACTTATTGCCCGCAGCAAGACTAATTACACTAATTAATGGGGCCGAGCTGATAAACTCAACAAATCTCCCACCTGTGTGTATGACAGTGTCCCATGCTCGCTGTGAGACAGAGCCTGCGCATGCAAGCACATGCACGAGCACCAGTCCGTTGGCCAAACTTCTGTCCCTCAGGCAGGCTACTGTGGTGGTACTGCAACTGGCTCCATAGCAAATGGAACAGCTGCACCCCCACTTTCAAAATAGGGGTGCAAACATTTTTGCGCCCCCCAATTTTTTTTACTAGAAAATTACCATGATCCATTAGGTAATTTGTAATTTTCTGTGTTTCTTTTTTTTGTGATCAAATGTTTTTATTATTTTTTAAACAAGGTACACAAAACAGGTACACATGGACAGAGAAACGAGTGACAATACCGACCAGGCGCCAGACTGAAGTATGTTGTGAGATGATAGGGCCAAATTTTGAGTTTGCAATGTTTGAGCGGGATATCAGAATGGATTATGTCTTGGAGTCTGTAAGGGGCAACTCATTTCCTCCTCCATTTCAATGATGAGCAACGTTTTGAGCTAGTCTGCATTAACATAGATGTGTCCATTTGATATATGATATAATAATTAACAGAATGCATTTTGCACCCTCTCCCCAATCGCCTCAGTTCGAACGGCTTCGTCCACTCAACGTTTTGCATTGCTCCTGGCAACACAGTTATGGTTCAGTGCAGTTAGAAAGCACGCGTCGCACCACTGATGTTTGAAATGAAAAAGCACCTGCAAAAGAAACGTGTTTGTCTATTTTATTGTGCTGTTATATTCGTATCGTTGTCCGATGGTGTTGGTCCAGGGGTGTTGTTGTTACATACTGTATAATTTGACCTGCGATCACCAATAGCAAATTCATTGTATCGTTTCACTTTCCATGTGAGAACCATGATGAGCATGGGCATCTCCGATTTGGCGTCGCTGTAGCGCAAACTTGAGTAGCCGTCCATCAGCCTACCAAAGGTTGCACCTTGGCAGAAAACTGCATGTCCGGTAGCTCGCGGGCTGTCAATGAGTAGCTCTCGCAAGTAGATAGTGAGAAATACTCAGTAGGCCTAATATTACGTGATTAAATATGAAATAATTCTCCTCCCCAAACTGTTTACAGGCATTTAACACCATTCAGCATTTTTGCGATATATTTTCCCAACTTCAATCGGTTAAATAACATTGTTAAACCAAATGAAAAAACACAGGATATTTGTGTCTGGATAAAACAGTTCTGCTTATGGGCCCGGCTCCATGAGGGGGCAAAAGGGGACTTAGACCTCTCAGTTGAATATTGTGCCACCTCATTTTCCCCCCCATGTCCCTATATAAAAATAGCTAAAAGGTTCAAAAGATTGTGTGACAGGTTGCCGCGAAATCCGTATCTCTGCTGCGCTGTGTCAGCACCATGGACAGAGCGTGTGTGTGTGTGTGTAGCGGGCATATAAAAAGCCACTGGAACGGGTTTCCATAAAATTCATTTCCATAAAAAGCACCGTTTGTGGTAGGCTATGTGAATGACGTAAAAACGCCACCGTCATTTTTGATTTATAAGGAATGGGTCAAGTTTACAGTTGAAGCTGCTTCAACCAAATTCATCACCACTAGAGTTTAGTTAGCTTCTTAGCTAGCTGTATAAGGCGTTAATGTTATTAGCCTAGAGTGTTTAGCTCTAACCAGCTAATCTGCCACAATGGATATCAGAAACCAAATCACACAGAGGCCGCCACCAAACCCAGCAGCGATGATGCTGCCGAGCTCCAGCTAGCTCTCTGTGAAGTGCTTACCCCCCTTCCACAAGTGCCGCCAGGATAATGGCTCCACATTCCCCTCCAACTCCGACTGTTCCTGACGATCTTGGAACAGAGACAGCAAGCCCAGGTTAGCCTAGAATTCTACCCTAGCCACAGGTTTTCTGTCCAACAATGTCAATTTAAGAGTAACTGGTTCATATGACCAGAGTAGCTGCAATACTCAGTTACTGCAGATGCACAATTTTGGTTCCCATGTCAAAAGTTCTGTATTGGGTCCAATGCTAACGCAGACAAAGCCTTCATCCAAGGCAGATATTCTGACTGGAAGCAAGCAAAAGATTCGGAAGGCCCGCATCAAGCAAGGAGCATTTGAAATTAGAGGTCCCCGGATTAATTAGGGCCGATCTCACGTTTTCATAACAATCGGAAATCGGTATTTTTGGACACCGATTTGGCAGTTTTTTTTTTACACCTTTATTTAACTAGGCAAGTCAGTTAAGAACACATTCTTATTTTCAATGACGGCCTAGGAACGGTGGGTTAAGACTTTTACCTTGTCAGCTCCGGGATTCAATCTTGCAACAGTTAACTAGTCCAACATGCTAACCACCTTCCTCTCATTGCACTCCACGAGGAGCCTGCCTGTTACGCGAATGCAGTAAGAAGACAAGGTAAGTTGCTAGCTAGCATTAAACTTATATTATAAAAACAATCAATCAATCATAATCACTAGTTAACTACACATGGTTGATGATATTACTAGTTTATCTAGCGTGTCCTGCGTTGCATATAATCAATGCAACGCAGGGGGATGATTTAACAAAAGCGCATTTGCGAAAAAAGCACAATCGTTACACGTCTGTACCTAACCATAAACACCAATGCCTTTCTTAAAATCAATACACAAAGTATATATTTTTAAACCTGCATATTTAGCTAAAAGAAATCCAGGTTAGAAGGCAATATTAACCAGGTGAAATTGTGTCACTTCTCTTGCGTTCATTGCACGCATAGTCAGGGTGTCACACCCTGACCATAGTTTGCTTTGTATGTTTCTATGTTTTGGTTGGTCAGGGTGTGATCTGAGTGGGCATTCTATGTTGGATGTCTTGTTTGTCTATTTCTATGTCTGGCCTGATATGGTTCTCAATCAGAGGCAGGTGTTAGTCATTGTCTCTGATTGGGAACCATATTTAGGTAGCCTGGGTTTCACTGTGTGTTTGTGGGTGATAGTTCCTGTCTCTGTGTTTTGCACCAGATAGGGCTGTTTTTGGTTTTCCACGTATATTGTTTTGTAGTGTTCATGTTTATCTTTGTTTATTAAACATTAATCAATATAATCACGCTGCGTTTTGGTCCACCTCTACTTCACCTAAAGAAAACCGTTACAGAATCACCCATCACAACAGGACCAAGCGGCGTGGTAACGGGCAACAGCAGCGAAAAGAGGAAATAGACATGTGGGCGGTCGACCCAGGGAGAGTGCCGGAGCCCGCCTGGGATTCGATGGAGCAGTGCGCGGAAGGTTACAGGAGAATGAGGTTGGCGAAGCAAGCACAGCGGCGCGGACGGAAGCCAGAGAGTCAGCCCCAAAAATTTCTTGGGGGGGTGGGCACAGGGGGAGTGTGGCAGAGTCAGGAGTCAGACCTGAGCCAACTCCCCCCGTTTATCGTGAAGAGCCAAGGAGGAGCTCAGAACCAGAGCTGGTGTTGGAGGTGAGCGAAGCAGAGACTGTGAAGGAGT